>NC_025996.2:15918883-16101839 GCF_000442705.2 Elaeis guineensis | reverse complement strand
TAAAAAGAAAAAAAAACTAGAAATTCTTTGATGAAAGCATCAGGGGTTCTTAGGCTCTCATCCGGTTTTGGAAACGAGATTTCCATTTGACGACATCATTTGGTCCCAACATTTATCAGGTTACTAGAAGCTTGACAGTCGCAATCCGATCACAAGAACAAAATAGAGTTTGAGTTGGGCCTTTTTCGCTTAACTTCGACTCATCTCCACCGTATTTTCTAATGCTGTCACCATCGCTCTGGGCCAGTGGTGGTGGCACCCTTATCTAGAATTTTCCCATCAACTTTTATACATACGTACCGGTGGACCAATATTCCAAGGAAGGATTCCCCATCGCCCTTTAACGGAACTTGGCGTATGGGGAGCACGTGATCGGCTGAGCGGTCACCGGTTTGCTTGTTGAAGGAGCCCTTCCCTCCCTCCCTCTTTCCCAAGATCGGTTTAACAGCCAATGGATCCTTTCTGCCAACTCCTTCCCAGCTTTTCTTTTCCAGGAAAAACGCCTGCGGACGAACCCTAAGCCTCGGAATCCCATTTTTGCTCTTCCCTCCGCGATTGATCCCAGCCAGGTATGAGCGAGCCTCTTTTGATACTTTCCTTGGATTAGGGTTCTCCAAGAATTTTACTTGTTATTTCTATCATTAATTTGTGAAAACGGAAAGGGAATCAGGGGAAGAAAACTCATTCTTATTTTTTCGGATCCTCCCCACCCCCCCGCTCTTCTGATGTAATTATTGGTTTTTTTTTATTGGACTGGATAAATTAATGGTTGTTTTTTCATTTGAGGTTCGATGATCCATTTTAGTTTTCCGTGTGTTTTGTCGATTGTGAAGGCGTTCATTTATACTTTAGTAAATTGGGTTGGTTTAATCGTAGAATCGCAGTCCGATCACCTCGTGTTCGAATCGGACAGGAATCCTTCTATTCTTCGCAAAGGTTTTGATCTTGCATCTGAGTGGAGTCTGCGGCGGGCAAGCAAGAATCCTGTTGAGCATCCCATTCCAGTTGGACTGGCGTTCATTTATATTTTAATAATTTGGGCCAATTTAATCGTAGAATCGCGGTCCTATCAACTCCTGTTCGAATTGTGTCACCATTCGGCAATTGGATCGTATATTTGTGGCATGCGTCAAGAATATTATGGAACTAAAGTTGGTTCCAACACCACCTGTCTTTGTATCAAAAGTTTGGCCGACGTGCTTGGCGCTGTGGTGGCCACTCGGAGGACTTGGGGCTCCTTATAGTTCCGGTGGGACAAGTCCACGAGGTGGATATACTTTCCAGACCTAATAACTACCCACAATGACCATGTTCGAACTTTTATTTCTGTCATGCCCAACCTTTGATGCTACTACGGCTTGGGTATACATTGCATTTTTCTTCTGTGCTTTGTTCTTGAACTTTCAAAGATGTTTTTACATGCATGCCTGTTTGCTTGTTTTCATGTTGAGCTTGCTAAAATATGACCGATCCTAAATTAGTTTTTCATATACAATATTCTCTATTCTAAAATATGCATAAACTGGTAGAAGAATCATTTAAATTCAGAGATGATTTTGGGTAGATTTTTGTGGCTTGGAGAACCTAAATATCGTCACTCATCCAAAGTGCTCAAAAAAGCTATAGAAGAATTTCTGTGCGTGGGCAATGACAATTTCAGTGAGGATCAGATGATATTGATTGGACAGAAGGGAATACAAAACTTAGAAGCAGAACTGATGTGAAATTTATCGAGGATGTGGTATCCATTTCTTTTTGTCGGGAATTTCTTGGAGGTGAAAATGACTTGAAATCTATGGGCAAGTTGGAATTCTGAGTCCGTCCATGGCCATTAAAGAGTTCACTTTTCAGGCTTATAGACTAAGTAGCATTACATGGTTGAAATTAATATGCATTAATGAGACTTCACTCCAACTTACCTGACATATTTGGAATTTCCATGTGGTGAAAATGCTATATACATAAGAAGGTTATTGTCTTTTATTGTAACTGTCTTTTGCTGAAGTGTGGGAATTTTCTCACTAGAGTTGAGTGATTCAGCTCCAATCTCTGGCTGAGTGATTCTCCAGTTGCTACTATCTTTACTCTGGTATCTTTATTAATGTAAAGTTTTATTTACTGGATGATAAACACCCATCTAATTTCAGCCCTCTATTGCCTGTTTTGGAACTTTTGATGCATTAATCCTTTTAAACTAGCTAGTTCTATTTATGAGAAACACATGTTTAGTACCTTCTGAAATGTAAGCAATGAAACCTTCTTGTGGTGAAGGAAAGCTATTGGAGAGCCAAAAATGCAGGGATAAAATGGTTACTTTCTTAAGAATATTAGCAGGAGTATTATGGCATGGAAATGGGCTTTCGTTTTGAGGGAGAGTTTGAACTTCATGAAAATCCAAAACAGAAGGAGCCATTTGATAATGAATCAACACCTAAGGAAACAGTGGTTGATAGAGTTACTGCATTGACATGTCTTAATGCAGCTCTGCAATTTAATAGTTGATGGAGAAGCATTGTCAAGTCAATTAGTGTTTTGATTTCAATACCGTGGTCTTTTCTAAACTTCTTTGTGGTGACTTCTGGCTGCAAAGAGTATAACTTCTATGCAATAAAATTGGATATTAATCATCCAACACAAAGTTTGTCGTACCAGTCGGTGTTGTCCCGGTCGGTATCGTACCATCTCGAGCATATTGTGCTGCATTGGTACCGAAGCAGTATGTAATCTTATATCGTACCAACACTTGGTACACCTTGTCGTCTCGTACTATATTGCATGCTAACACTGTAATGGGATGGTACCTATACGGGATCCAGTATCGAGACGGTGAATCTTGATTTAATATATTTGCTTTACTCTTGCAATTGCTTTATATTGGTACCACTATCATGTGATTTTTGTACCTAGGTTGTAGTCTAAGAAAATGTTGCTACAAAATCCATTATATATATCCAACATACGGTCACATATCAAGTCAACTTTTAATTCTT
This sequence comes from Elaeis guineensis, assembly GCF_000442705.2. NCBI lineage: Eukaryota > Viridiplantae > Streptophyta > Magnoliopsida > Arecales > Arecaceae > Elaeis > Elaeis guineensis. The sequence continues at coordinate 16,098,849 of NC_025996.2, read as the reverse complement.
ACAGGCAATCAATACAAATTGCAGTTAAAATTTCTTTTGATATTTTAAAACTTAGCATTCAAAAGTGCCTCTCTCTGCCTCCATATTTTAATCACTTCTATCTTGCAGCTCATTATTTCCATATAAGCAACCATTTTGTCTCATTTGCATTGTTAGCTTGTCTCTCTTCAGCTTCATGCATGATATTTAGTAACTGTCAGCATGCTATTGAGTATTAACAATGGTCTGATTCTTAGGTTTTTGATGGCAAGAATGGAGAAGAGGCCTTCAAAAAGGGTGGAACCAACTACTGCTTTGATGGTAGGGACCCATAACAAGATGTTATGCATCTAGGATGGCATTCTTTGAGCTTTTTATACATATTAATGCAACCAAGCAGGTTAAGAAAATTTGAATGATGAATCACGTAGGTACATAATATGCAATGTATGTCTGCATACTTTGCCAATTTCTTTTATGTTTGAGCTTTTCCTATCTGAAACAAGTGGATTTCCTTTTCCAAATTAATGGTATTCACACATAGAGTCACAGAGTATCACTTACAGTGAGGTACCACCTCTACTTGCTTTGTTTAGAAGTTCATCCTGAAAGAATCTGCAAATGGATTCTTTCAATGTTTATGACCCAATTAAATCAGCTCATATTTACGGTTGTCATTTCTTCTGTAGGTCATTGCCAAAGGTCATTCTTGTTGTGTATAAAGCTTGTGTTAGTTTTCACTAGTAGCACCACAAATTCTCTGAAGAAGGTTATTTTGGTGCCACTGTTTCTTATTGACAGAAATTAATTGTTTGTGTTCCTTTCTTGAAAACATTCCATCGTGTTTAGACATAAATAAGCAAGACAGGTGTCCCTTTTTCTGAACAAATTTCTCCTTACAAAGATTTATTCAACTACTATGGATAGTGGTAACAGTTCATATAAAGGATCCTAGTCCTTTTAGAAGTTCTCTTTTATGTAATAAACTTTCAGATCCTTCAACTTAAGTCCTATGCTTCATACAAAGACCATCCCTTAGTAATTTTTATGTTATTTTTTTCTGGAAGATTGAATAAGTCATATCTAGAATTTTATGCACATGATTGATTAGGTTTTTAAAATTTATTTTTGAAATTTTAATTCGATCATTAATGTTTCCAGGCTCGTGATGATCATTCAGCAGATGAGGGGCATGACTCCCAGCTATTTAGCTCCATTCCTGCTCTTAGTGAAGCTGCTTCTTATCTTGCACAAACAACCTCATATTTTACTCGTTGCTTCTCGGTCCCTGTTGGTGAGATCCAAAACTTAAACATTAAGTATCAACTATTTTTCCAGGGTGAAAAAGAGTCATGATTTATGAGAGATTGGGAATTTGGGGGGCCAATCAGGTTGGGTTGGGTCAGATATCAATCGAGACGAAAAATTATCTGCCCGAACCATACTTGTTTATTAAACAGGTTGGAATTGAAACCTGGACCTGATCTATTTAACAAATAGGTACCTGATCAGACTTGCTTAACTTGTTTAATAAGTAGGTCAGTTAAATCAGGTCCAATGACCTGTTAACCTGCATTAAACTCAAATTGACCCAATTAACCTCTTAACCAGTCTTAGAACATGGCTATTATTTTAGGTTTCAGATTTGAATATGTTAACCTATATATTACAATGAATCACACAAACACCATGGCATACTAAGAGGTAAAAAAATTACTAGAGCATAAGTTTTAGTTTAGATCACAAACTTAATGATTTCTTTAAGACAATAGAATGATTTTAAAAATAATTAAAAAAAAGAATATCTTATATTTTCTTTTTCTTTGCATCTTCCTCATAAAGATGAAATGACTCCTTGTCAGTCGCTTTGTGTTCATGAGGCGGCCTGCTAGGCTTATGAGGGTGCTTAGCAGCTTGCTAGGTGGACTGGCTGCATATGAGGAGTTCAATGGTTCATTGGCCTCATGAGGTGCAATTATTGCACCGCACCTGCATATGAAGCCACATGGACTGCATTTTTAGACTCTCTCTATCTCTCTCTCTCTCTTCTCTTTCTTTTTCTCTTTATATACATACATACGTATGCATATACATATACATATATGTATATGTATATGTATGTGTATGTATGTATATGTATAAGCATACACATATATGATATATATCTGTCCATCCATCTGTGCAGAAATGCCTGTACCTGCATCTGATTTCATGATTGACTTCTTAATGTCCTATATGTTGTTGAATTTGAATGAAGATGCAAAGGTTTGATATTCAATTAAGTTGATCTTTTGTTCTTACTGCTGTCACAGATGGAGCTATTCCAGATGAAGGTCAAGAACTAATAACATTTCCATCGGGACAAACCAGTGAGTCATCCTTCAATAGTTGGTCTACAAGATATGAACACTCCAGTGATGTCGGCACTGCTTCACCTATTCACAGTGGAAGAGGGACAAGTTCTGATGCAAGTTCATCTCAAGATAGAACTACACCTACATTTCCAAGTATTTTTCAGAATGGATCTTCGATGCTCCAAGAGTATGGATGCCCAAATAACCACAGTTTTATATTTTCCCCTAAAATTACAATTCTATAAGTAGTATTAGATATGCAGAATACATTTATTTAAAAAATATCTGCTGCATGTCAGCTATTTGATATTCTATATCATTCTTTCATAGAACTCTTGCTTGCAGTTTTTGGAGGCGTGTGATAAATGATTTGAGACTGAAGGAAAATCTAGATTATAGGGTAGGCTTGATAGGCACATATTCGGTTTCTTAAAGAATTTTGGAAGAATTATAATATGGTGTATGATTGAATCTTTCCATATTTATCTTGAGAAGAATAAGTTCAATATAAGATATCAGCTTTTTAATATTTCTTTTGAGTTTTAAAATCTTGGTAGAGGTCAAAGGTGTCTTTTTTTGTCAATTAATCTTTTATATCTTTACTCAATTGTGTATACAATTTTAATTGTTCATCTTGCTGCCGAAATCCTATATTAGTCTCTTTATTATTTTTTTTTTCACTCCTCTTTTTGTTTATTCTGTTTCATTTGAATCTTTGATGCATAGTTATCAGGATGAAAGTTTTTCTGATAATTACCTGTTGAGGCTTAAGGGTTGAAAAGAATTCCTAGTTTATCTGAGTTACTGAACTTTGTGAGAGACCCCTTATTAGATTCAAGGCCTCAAGTAATAATAAAATTTCGTGGCACCCTCTTACTTCTGAGAAAGGGAATTGTGGGCATTTAAGGAGAATAAGTGGTAAGGTGGAAGGGAGTAGAGAAGAGCAAACAATAAACTGGAAGATTTCAACCATTCTTCTGTTCGTTGCTCCCATGGTCTCAAATCCCTCAACAAAAAGGAAATGGGTGTGGAATGGGGCAAAGAGAGGAGGCGAACATTGCCATGCACGCAGTTGGTGATGTCAGCTTTATCTTCTTCCTCAACACCTCATGTCAAAAAAAAAAAAAAGAGCAAGTATCAGAAGTTATGGGAGGACATTGGTGGTGTTGATGGCTAGATTCAATGTTGCTAGTGAGCCCCCTGGGTAGAAGGGGCATGCCTTTGCCTCTTATTTCGCCTCTGTGTAACTCACAATTTTAAATAACGGTGTTATAATCATTATAATAGCCATTATAACAGTTTTGGTGCCTTACTGCTGCACCATAAATAATAAGAAGGTAGAGATATAATGGCGACTATAATGCATTATTTAATGTTAGACTGTCCTTTATAGCATAAACAATGGCTGTTATTTTCACTTTCTCTAGAAAAAGTGTTATTTTCTGGACTCTCTTTAAAGTGATTGTCTGGTCCAAAAGAAATATTTGTTTATCCAATGAAATGTGAAGGGGAAGATAGCACTGTTGTCTTCCCACTGTTGCCCATCATTTTTTATTATAACACATCTACATGTCTCCAACAATCTAATATGAAAAATCCAAATGCTACTTTTCAAGGCAAATAATGACTATTATAACCATTATAACATTTTTGAAGGGGGTCCATCATAACATCATAATATGTTATTTAAAAACTTGGTTTTTCAAAGACACGGGGATATATGGCTTCTTTTAGGACTTTTTAATCTGTTTGTTCATATCAAATTACTAAAATATGTACAAAACTATAGTAAAAGCAATGTTTAAACTAAGGGTAAAAAAGTCTTCTATGGCAGCTTGAATAGCAAGATTCTAATGCAGTCAAGTGCATATGGATAAGCTAAAAGGTAGGGTTGTAACGCTAACATCCTCCATTCTCATCACAAAGCACTGCAACTATTGTGCCAATCAAGGTTCCTAGTTTTGGTACCAGACCCCATATTGATAACAAACCAGTATATTCCATGCTGAGTGTTGATATAGTACATGTCTTCATACTAACACTTGGTATGGGGCATGCACTGAGTCTTATTACCCAACAGTACTGGATGGTACGTTGTATACTGGGCTTTTACAACAGCAAACCATGATGCCGATGTCTTGTTTGTATCTCATTGATGCAATCCTTGTTTTTGGCCAGTTTTCTTATGCTAGGATTAGATCTGTATAACATTAGGTTTTATTAATTTTACTGGTTGTAGCTTAGGAAAGCACCATGCCCTCGCCTTCTCATGCTGTGAGCTAATCCTTTGCCTAGCATAACCTTGTCTTTAATACATTTGAGGTTAGTCTTGTTGAATTACATGGGTGGTTTCCATTACTTTGTAGCTTCAGTAGTTGTGCAACTAAGTTTCTCTCATATAAGAGTTGTAGCATTTCTCTTACAACATTACATCTTTATAGCTTTGTCTTCACACACATAAGCAGAAAGGTTTTGTTGAGACAAGATATTATTACATCATTTGTACTTCCTGAGCATTTTTTATTTGCAAATATCATATTAAAGTTGCTCATACTTACCTTTGTCTTTTATAGTCTATGTCTCTATGATTCTTTGGTTTCTTTTGAGATGCTTGCATATATGCTAAATTAACTCTTGAACTTACTGACATATCCATACTTCTGGGTGCAGTTTCTTTGCTCTTTGCAGTTCTAGTGAACATAATATCTTTCCCATTATACTAATTCTAAACCACAGAATGGTAAGCTTAGGTGTTGTTTGCTACCATTTCTAAATTGGGCTTCTTCTCCTATCTATGTAGGATCTCAGTTAGAACATCATACTTTCCATTGGTAGGATCTTGCCCTCATGGATCTTCTAAAGCCTTATAGCCTTCAAAGTCTTTTCTTCATTTCCCTTCATGCCTATTAGGAACCTTAATTCATGAGATTGTTGGACGTTTAGATTCTAGTGGTAACTCTCAACTAAAAAGCTTCAAGCTCTTCAGGAGACACAAAAAATCTGTCCCTTCCTGATGGAGCAGTTTGAGTGAGCTCAATAATCTTCAAACTTGCTTTTCAGGTTTAGTTTAGGCCATAAAGCTTTTTTTTGTAGCTCATACGCTTGCTGAAAAATATGGCATCCACCATGATGAGCTTTTCACTTTTGGGGCTATAATAGCTATCATGGATTTAACTGTCCTTGTTTTCTGATATCAAATGTACAGCAAGAATGCCTTCACTCACATTGAATTTTTTAAGAATGTATACAATAAGCCACTTTATGGCCTTCTTCACTGGCCTTCACATAGCTCATTCTGATATTATCTCATCAACAAGAGCTTAATATTTGGTCTGGTTGCTTTCCTTATGAATTCTTTTAGTGCTGGTCTCATTTTAGCAACTATGTCTGATCTCTTTCTGTTCAGCATTTCTCTTGGGACTTTCCTAGTTTCCCATCATGTTTGTCAATCGTCATGTATGAAATATTATTATTGTATGTGCTGATTATTTTCACTACATCTTCTAATTTGATGTGTAATTTGATTGCATCTGAGTTCATATTACTTGGAACTTGAGAAAACTTTTTCCTGTTTCTTTTGGATACCATTTGCAAATATCATGGACTAGGACTTCTCTTGGATCTTATTTTTAAGATAAAAAGACTGCATAAAACCTTCAATATTAACATTCATGGAACATTAAGTTAAACATAGATGTAAACAAAAGTTGATGCCATAGTGTAGTGAACCATGGTCTGAATCTTCTGATGCTGATACCTATTGTTATATGTCCTAGCTGAGAAGAAGTATTAAGTGGGTTTTCTTCTTGTCAGCAGAAGTTTCAACAATAAGCTGTTCCTGTAACTGATTATTATGCCTCTTATAATTAGTTACTACATGTACTTTTGAAGTTTAAACCTGATCATGTAGAGATTATCTATTTAAGGAATTTATTTTTGTGCAGAATTACACTTTAATTTTTGTGGAAGACTTTCATCATTGTATTGTTAGTTGTTGGGCAAAATATTCATTTTCTCTAGATAACTTATCTTGCTTAGGATATATAGTTTCTTACCAGTTATTCTTGCAGCCTTGTGTCTCGGGCTCGAAAAACTATCCGTGGTTCAGCAGATGACATTGGTTGGCTACAGCGTGCCAGAGGCATGCCCCCAGTTGAAGATGGAACAAAGAGGTTCATGGAATTATTTGAGAACATTAGGTCTGCATGCACTACCATACCAATTTCTTCATTTGGATAATCAAACAGAGCAAAATCAAATCTGCAAAAAAATGATATTTGCTTTTATGATTATTTAATCAACCTTTTCCTTTGTCAGAAATAATGAGCATAAGTTGCCAAATTCGATGGTGTACTTGTTGATTCCAGGTAATATTTTCTTTCTGTCAAAGGGTAGAATAAAGTTTTAAATTTTTCTTCGGCTCATCCACTTTTTTTGGTTACAGGTCTTTTTAGCAATCATGGTCCACTGTATTTTGTTAATACAAAAACATACTTTTCAAAGATGGGCTTGGCTTGTCATATCGCCAAGATTCACAGTGAGGTAGTTGTCTTTCTCTTTCCTTGATTTTCTTACATTGAAGTTGTCTTGCCTGTTCTCAGTACTGCATATTTAACCTCAGGCTTCAGTTGATAAAAATGCCAGAGAAATAAAAGAATATATCGAAGAGATCTATTGGGGTTCCAAGAAGCGTGTATTGATTCTTGGGCATAGCAAAGGGGGAGTAGATGCAGCAGCTGCATTATCTTTGTATTGGTCTGATCTGAAAGATAAGGTCGGTGGGTTAGCATTGGCACAGAGTCCCTATGGAGGCAGCCCAGTTGCTTCTGATATTTTGCGGGAAGGACAGCTTGGAGATTATGTAAGATTACGGCAGCTTATGGAGATCCTGATATGCAAAGTCCTTAAGGTATTTGATTTATGTGTAAGGTTCTTTTATCTTAATGCTCAGCAAGTTTCAGACTGATTGATGCGAATGTTGGTAAAATGCTTTAGTTTTGTAGTTCTTTATCCTGCTTTTATCATCTAGTTTCCAGGTTAAAATTATGCATGCGCTGATTCAATCTCAAAGAAACATGAACTAGGAAGAGCTGTTTCTTATACAGAATGGTGGAGACCATGTATTTCACGTCTTCATGTACTCATGCTGCTGTGGAGGATGTATCTCATGTTTAGGCTGCTTCTTCTTCTTCCCCGTTTATTTATATTTATAGATTTTACTTTCAATTTCTTTCTTTTTATTCTTCCAAGTGCAAGTTGAACTTCAATATCTAAATCATGCTTTAGGCTGTGATAGCTGAACTGCCGGACAGTCTTCATTTCTTATGATCTAAAATAAACATTCTGCAGAACACCCTTAAAATAATATGCAGCTCAAATTTTGAGGAATTTTGCATGTCTGGTAGTACTGTTTCAGCTTTCAAGAGAAACTGCATATTATCATATCTAAAATGGTAAACTTGTTATTCTACCATCAAATGTCATAGCTCCTTTTGCAGTCCTGTCATTATCTTGATCCTACATCTAACGCTGGTGTAACTTCTATTGCATGTATGTTATTGGCATATTCTAGAATGTTTCTATGTTTGTTTCGATTGATACTTGAAATTTGGTTGTCTACTATGAAATTGATGATAATTGAAGGAATAACTATCACAAATAAAATGATTTCGGTTGACAGATATCTGCATTTCTAGAAAGGGATCTAGCAGATAGGCCTTAAATAGATACATATTAATGCTTGGCCTGAGCAGTTGCCTTAATCACCATTATTTTTCTATTGAAAACTGATTACGAATGAGTCCCTTTAGAAGGAGCAGTGGTTCAGTTCGATATTACTTTTATTGGTCCGCTAAACAGGGTGGGTATTACATCACCTCTATTATTCAGGGTGGAGTCTTCTTTGAAAAGAAATGTATCATATAATGTGAAATCAGACTCAAAAGCACCAGCTGGATCCCTGTGGTTTTCTCTTTTAACATCTGCACTGCAGGGGCTTGCCGCTCTTTTTTTTTTTACTGAATAGAGCAATAATAGCTCGGCTCTGGTATGCTGGATTAGGATGTTAAAAATGGTAGTAATCTTGTAACCCTGAGTTTCATGCTCATTCTTGATCTTTGTGCCAATTTGTCCCTTGGAATAGTATCTTATTCTTTATGCATTGCAGGGTGATATGCAGGCCCTGGAAGATTTGACGTACGATAAAAGGAGGGAATTTCTGGGGAGACACCAGTTGCCACAAGAACTTCCTGTGGTTTCCTTCCATACAGAAGCTGCCATCACTGCTAGTGTCCTCGCCACCTTGTCTCATGTTGCACATGCAGAGCTTCCCATCATTGCACCCCTTGCAGATGGCCAACCAGCCAAGCTTCCAGTGGTTATGCCAATTCCTGCTGCAATGGCGGCATGTGCACAGCTACTTCAAGTCAGATATGGTGAGAAGAGCGATGGTCTTGTCGCACGGAAGGATGCTGAGGTTCCTGGTTCAGTTGTTGTTCGGCCAGAACAGAAGTTGGATCATGGTTGGATGGTGTATGCTTCCTTAAACAATGACCCTGGCAAAGCAAATGCTTCGCAAGTGTGTGAGGCTCTTCTCACATTACTTGTGGAGGTTGGACAGAAGAGAAGGCATCAGATCGCCATGAAAGATGAATGAGATAAATATTGGCTTGCTCCTGCATTTATGATAAGTGAGCTGTAATTTTCTTTCCTAGACATACTGTAGAGATACTGCTGCGTAGTCGTTGATAGCACTAAAAATAACTCTACTCACTACGTAGGTAGAATGAGTCGAGATCGTATCCTCAGGGATTTTGGGCTAAGTTGAGATTACAAAATAAAAGAAAGGAACGTTGTTTTGATTTAGAAAATAAATTATCTTAAAATTAATGTAATTAAAAATAAAGAGCTCGAAAGTTTTGAATTAATTTTGTCCTAGCAGAGTTGTATCTCTTTTTTAATTAAATAGATGCGATTAATTTTAGAAAAAATATCTATCTTTCTTCGGCACACTCCGTATCCGTAGATCACGGCGTGTCTTCGAAAGTATTAGATAAATAATTCTTCTTTCCTCGACATGTTTCGTACTCTTAGATCACGGCGCGTCTTCGGAAAGTAAAAGTTGTTCCTAATATTAATCTAACAGAAAAGCATAAATAAAAGTATATGAAAGAGAGTAAATAAAGAACTCATGACGATTTAAATAAAAAGTATAATTTTTATTGCATATAAAGAAATACAAGAAAGTTTAGAACAATAAATTCACTCTATGTCGTTACAAAATTTTTTCTCCATTCTCGAGATTGCTAGTCTAGTTGCTCATGGAGTAGTCCTTTTCTCTTCCTCTATGCAAAGTTTTAGAAAAATTTTTGGGCTCCCCTTCAATGGTAGTATAAAAGTCTTTTTATAGGTGTTAGGAGGGAGGAGTTTTACATGATTTTTTGATGTGGGATTAAAGAAAATACTAAGGACTAAAAAATGGATGGATGAGATGAAAAAATCACAAGTAGATAAAGAAAATATAAATTTTTTCTCTTAAAATATTTTCAAGTATTATTTTTTTTCTTTTAATTTTAAGATTTCTCTGTTCGTCATTGTGTCCGCCTTGCCAAACTCCCTGCGAACCCGCGCGCCCGTCTTGCCGCGTCCGATGCCGCGCTCGCTGTCGCGATACCGCACCCATGCGTCTGCATGATCGCGCGCTGCTTCCGCGTGAACCCATCGTGTGACATTACCATCGTGTGACATTAGCTATTTACACTCTAAATTATAAAAAAAAATATATTTTTTTAAAATGATATTTATATCTTTTTTGGTTCCTTGCATAGTATCTTCATTTTCTATAATACTGTATGCATCTTTTTTTATTTAAATTTTATTTTAAGTTCAATTTTCTTCAAACTTGAGTCTTTTTGATCTACAAATCGGACTCTTTGTATCGACGATCACCTTTTCTGTAAAACATAAAAAGAAGCATCAAATTCTTAATAAATAAAATAAATTAAATATAATTTTTTGTTTTAAATGACTTAAATTAAATATTTATCACACCCTCCAACTTGAATTTTGCTCGTCCTCGAGTAAAATAGATATATCAGCATTGTGTACCGACTCGGTCTTGAATAAAAAGTTAGGTTAGGCATCCCAAAAGATAGATGATATCTGGTCAGACCATTAAAGAGATACTTTATTGGATTATCAATTTGACCCAATTAGTGGCTGAGTATTAACTAAAGAAATTTTAAGAGCTTTTCTTTCACCAACTCTCCACTTTACTCTTTAAATCCTCTAACTTAATGTGAGAGAGGTTTATTATCTTCTTGCAATTTAGTCTCCTTATTATTTATTATTTTTTTAACATTGTCCATCTTTTTACGCGAACTACAACACTTACTTGGCAAAAGGGTCCGGTTACTCAGTAGGAAATCAATATTTTTTTTTTAAAGTAAATTTTAAGGAGAATTTTTACATACCTCGACCTTTCCACCCAATCTCTCATGAAGCAGATTCTTTATTGAGATCAGTAAGAAGAGGGTTGTAGAATTGCTCCTAAAATTTGGTCTAGTCTAAATCCTACCATTCATTGAATTTTTTTAATAATTTATTCCTCAGTATCTCTAAAATTATCTTGACGTTAATCATTCATTGATTAGGATATCTAATTGACTCTTAATCAAAATAAAATTCGGATACACAAAATAAATTATTTCTGACCATACTCGAGAATTTGATTAATTTTCTTCCTCCCCAACTTAATCTACATTGTCCTCAATGGAGTAGGAAAGCAAAGAAAATAAAAGGAGAGAGTGCATCTGGGATAATTTTGCTTCGGAAGTTGAAGATAGCTTCATTGATTAATAGGCTCTTGTTCTAAATTCCTGTAGCTGCAGTAAAGTAAAAAAAAAATGAAATCATTGGGTTGCCTCCCAACAAGCGCTAAGTTTTACGTCTTCAGCCAGACGTCATATGCAATAAAACCAACAATAGGTGGGCAATGGCTCATACTTGATTGTCCATGGAGGAGTGATTTTATCGTGTAGTGTATCCAATAAGGTGTTAACTTCTTTTATATATCCCTCAAAGTCATACACTCCAAAGTGAGCCAAGCAAGTATCTAAGGGGTCTGGTGCTAGAATTGTGGGTGTTGCATCTTCTATAATGTCTTCTAGTGTATCTACTTCGAAGTAACTATCCATTGATGGTCTTTGAGAAGCACCAAACACATTCAGTCTCAGTTTCTTATTCCCAAACGATACGTCCATGACTCGTGTCCTACAATTAATGCATGCATTTGCCATAGCTAGAAAAGGTTTACCTAGGATGATTGGTATTTGGTTAGAGTTGCTGTCAGATTCCATATCCAGCATAAGAAAGTCAACAGGAAAGTAAAATTTATCTACTTTCACCAATACGTCTTCCAGCATTCCACGGGATACCTTAATGGATCGGTCTGCTAGTTGTAAGGTCACTGTCGTGGGTTTTAACTCTCCAAATCCAAATAGGTCATATACAGAGCTCGGGAGAAGGTTGACACTTGCATCCAAATCTAATAATGCCTTCTTAATCGTGAGGTTCCCTATGACACAAGAAATAATTGGGGTACCTGGATCTTTCAGTTTGGGTGGGGTAATTTGCTGGAAAACTGAGCTTGCCTGCTCAGTTAGGTAGACTTTTTTGGTATTTGTGCCTTTGATTTTCGTTTCTGTGTACACAGGTCCTTTAGAAATTTGGCATAGGTCGGAACTTACTTAATGGCATCGAGAAGAGGTAAGTTTATCTGGACCTGTTTAAACAGTTCCAACATTTCATTCATTTTTATACCCTTCTTATCAAGAGGCAGAGAGGATTCTAAAGCACTGGGAAATAGAGCTTTAGGTGCAGGTGCTAGGTTAACAGGTTCTTTCCTCTCTTCAGATTTTTTCTTTTCTGTTGTAGCTGGAATTGGTTGCTCTTGTTGTTGGATTGCTTCAGGTTGATTTAAGATTTTTCCACTTCTAAGGGTCATGATCGATTTGGCATGTTCGGAAAAAGTTTCAAGACCAATAGAGCTTTCAGCCATGTACTGTCCTTTTGGGTTATTAATAGGCTGACTGGGTAATTTGCCTTCTTCCCTCCTACTAAAAGCTGTTGCTAGCTGATCTATCTGGGTCTCTAGCTTTGCTATTGATTGCGTATGGGAGTGAAGGAGTTGGGTATTCATTTCTAGTTCTTTAAGTACTTGCAGTACCTTTTCTTCGAAAGTCGAGCTATGAGTACTCAGAGTGGGTTGAGGAGGGTTCTGGTATTGTGGCTGGGATGGATGCGTAAAAGTTACATTCGGGTAACCTGATCTTTGTTGCACCGGAGGAACCACTAGTTGTGATTTCCATGAGAAATTCGGATGGTTTCTCCATCTCGGATTGTACGTACTAGAATAGGGGTTGTTCCCTGGTCTATGAGTAGTTTGGGCTTGATGGACTTGTTCTTGTACATGTTCAGAAAACTGTGGTACAACCGGACAATCATTCACACAATGAGTGGGGCTAGAACATAATGCACATATATCTTGTATCTGACGGGATGGAGAAGGTGACTGTCCTATACTTAATAATCGATCTAACTTTTGGGATAATTCATCTACCTTATGATGGATATCTATGGCATTTCCTACTTCATATATTCCACCTCTCTTTGGGTTTAACATGAGTTTATCTCTAATAGAGGCAGACATATGATGTAATGAATTTTCACTTAAAATTTCAAACAGTTGCCATGCCTCATCCTCACTTTTCAACATGAATGTCCCACCGCATGATGCATCGATCATTTGTCGATGTCTTTCAAATAGCCCATCATAAAAATATTGGATTAACTGCCACTTGGGTACAGCATGGTGGTGATATTTTCTAATAAGGTCCTTTAATCTCTCCCATGTTTCATGAAATATTTCTCCATCTAATTGGAAAAAACTAGTTATGGCTTTCTTTATTTGATTAGTTTTTCTTATGGAAAATATTTCTTGAGAAACTCTCCTTGCAGCTGGTCCCAGGTTGATATAGTCATGGAATTCAAAGTATGTAGCCAGTATTTGGCTGTCCTTAAGTGAGAAAGGGAATAATTTTAACCTAAGAGCATCATCGGAGAAGTTATGAATTTTGACAGTTGAGCATATCTCAAGAAATTCTTTAAGATGTTTATAAGGGTCCTCATTACTAAGTCCATAAAATGAAGGTAACATTTGGATTATACTGGACTTGATTTCATGTTGAGTGGCCTCCACAGGGGGCACTTGAATACAAGGAGAGTAGGTATATGTGGAAGGAGTAAAGTACTCCTTCAATTGCCTGGGTGGATCATTCTTCTGATTTCGATCCATATTTTTACGTCTGTTAGCTCTAAAGGTTCTTTCTATTTCTGGATCAAAAAATTGGATTTCTAGTCGTAACGATCTACGGCCAAGCATACACCTTACAATTATACTTTAAAGTAAACACAAAAATTTTAGTTTTTATAATATATATATATTTATAATAAAGTGAGAAAAGAGTGAAGAAAATCTAAAGAGAAGAACCTAAGAATTTTAAATCTATGAAAAGGGAGAAATTAGTTAATGTTTAGATGTTAATTGCAATCAACTTAAACAAGCATAGACTCTCTATCCTAAGGTTAACTTAGATCTAGACAGCTCCTAACTTCTAAGACCGTCTTTGAGCACTCCAAGCTCAAGACTGACTAACTGACTCGGCCAAGTAAGCGTAAGATGTGGGAGGTTTCCTGCTCGTTGCTTTCTTTAGACACCAACTGAGTTGGCCAGGTCAGTCAACGGAACCAATTAAAAACTACTTTCTTTAACCACTTATCTTAGACACCGAGCAATTAACCAATCCGCACTCGGTTCAACTCTAGAGCTTTCTTATCCTATTGAGCTCGAAATCCTTAGGGGTCAACATCTAATTAATTTTAGATTAAGGTCTAGGTTATGCAAATGCAAGGGAGTGATTTGTGGGCCAAGGAAGGGTGATCAAATCTCCACCTTATCTTAGTTAATGGATTGCGCCCTTAAAGTTAATTATGGAGATGCAATGCAAAGAAACAAGATGTCCAATCAAGTTAGAAATTTTTATATTTGAGGTTACGCTATTTTAGTTAACTGTTATGAAATGTTAGTGGTTTTTTTTTTTAAATTCAACTGTGCCAAGATCCCCGGCAACGGCGCCAAATTTGATGCGTAGTCATTGATAGCACCAAAAATAACTCTACTCACTACGTAGGTAGGATGAGTCGAGATCGTATCCTCAGGGATCTTGGGCTAAGTTAAGATTACAAAATAAAAGAAAGAAATGTTGTTTTGATTTAGAAAATAAATTATCTTAAAATTGATGTAATTAGAAAATAAAGAGCTCTGGAGTTTTGAATTAATTTTGCACTAGCAGAGTTGTATCTCTTTTTTAATTAAATAGATGCGATTAATCTTAGAAAAAATACCTATCTTTCCTCAGTACATCCCGTACCCGTAGATCACGGCGTGTTGTTTCTAATATTAATCTAACAGGAAAGCATAAATAAAAGTATATGAAAGAGAGCAAATAAAGAACTCACGATGATTTAAATAAAAAGTATAATCTTTATTGCATATAAAGAAATACAAGAAAGTTTAGAACAATAAACACATTCTATGTCGTTACAAAATTTCTTCTCTACTCCCGAGACTGCTAGTCTAGCTGCTCATGGAGTAGTTCCTTTCTCTTCCTCTATGCAAGGCTCTAGAAGAATTTCTGGGCTCCCCTCCAATGGGAGTACAAAAGTCTTTTATAGGTGTTAGGAGGGAGGAGTTTTACATGATTTTTCGATGTGGGACTAAAGAAAATACTAAGGACTAAAAGATGAATGGATGAGATGAAAAGATCATAAGCAGATAAAGAAAATACAAATTTTTTCTCTTGAAATATTTTCAAGTATTATATTCTTTCCTTTAATTTTAAGATCCCTCTGTTCGCCACTGTGTTCGCCTTGCCAAACTCCCCGCGAACCCGCGCGCCCGCCTTGCTGCGCCCGATGCCGCACCCGCTGCCGCGATGCCGCGCCCGCGCGTCTGCCCACGCGCTCGCCCACGCGCCCGTGTGACCGCGTGCTGCTTCCGCGTGAACCCACCGTGTGACATTAGCTGTTTACGCTTCAAATTACAAAAAGAAACTTTTATTTTTTTAAAATGACATTTATATTCTTTTTGGTTCCTTGCATAATATCTTCATTTTCTATAATACCGTATACATCCTGCTTTTATTTAAATTTTATTTTAAACCAATTTTCTTCAAACTTGAGTCTTTTTTATCTACAAATCGGACTCTTTGTATCGACGATCACCTTTCCTGTAAAACATAAAAAGAAGCATCAAATTCTTAATAAATAAAATAAATTAAATATAATTTTTTACTTTAAATGATTTAAATAAAATATTTATCACATTCTCCAACTTGAATTTTGCTCGTCCTCGAGTAAAATAGATATATCAGCATTGTGTACCGACTCGGTCTTGAATAAAAAGTTAGGTTAGGCATCCCAAAAGGTAGATGATATCTGGTCAGACCATTAAAGAGATACTTCATTGGATTATCAATTTGACCCAATTAGTGGCTGAGTATTAATTAAAGAAATTTTAAGAGCTTTTCTTTCACCAACTCCCCACTTTACTCTTTAAATCCTCTAACTTAATGTGAGAGAGATTTATTATCATCTTGCAATTTAGTCCACTTATTATCCACTATTTTTTTAACATTACCCACTTTTTTACGCAAACCACAACACTTACTTAGGCGAAAGGGCCCGGTTACTCAGTAGGAAATCAATATATTTTTTTTTAAAAATAAATTTCAAGGAGAATTTTTTCATACCTCGACCTTTCCACCCAATCTCTCATGAAGCAGATTCTTTATTGAGATCAGTAAGAAGAGGGTTGTAGAATTACTCCTAAAATTTGGTTTAGTCTAAACCCTACCATTCATTAGATTTTCTCAATAATTTATTCCTCAATATTTCTAAAATTATCTTGACCGTTAATTATTTATTGATTAGGATGTCTAATTGACTCTTAATCAAAATAAAATTTCGATACACAAAATAAATTATTTCTGACCATACTCGAGGATTTGATTAATTTTCTTCCGATGTCGCGCCCGATGCCGCGCCCGCTGCCGCGATGCCACGCCTGCACGTCCGCCCATGCGCTCGTCCGCGCACCCGTGTGACCGCACGCTGCTTCCGCGTGAACCCACCGCGTGACATTAGCTGTTTACGTTCCAAATTACAAAAAGAAATTTTTGTTTTATTTCTTTAAAATGACGTTTATATCTTTTTTGATTCTTTGCCTAGTATCTTCATTTTTTATAATATCGTGTGCATCCTTCTTTTATTTAAATTTTATTTTAAATTTAATTTTTTTCAAACTTGAATCTTTTTGATTTACAAATCGGACTCTTTGTATCGGCGATTACCTTTCCTGTAAAACATAAAAAGAAGCATCAAATTCTTAATAAATAAAATAAATTAAATATAATTTTTTATTTTAAATGATTTAAATTAAATATTTATCAGATACTTTATAATTTTACATCAAAAAAATGGAAAAGATAATTTCCGAAAAAGGTTACACGGTTAATAGAAGTCCTTTTCCTACTATTGATAATTTACTTCCATATGCAGGTCATATAACAGCAGTGCTAGCTTACCGTGTTGTGTGATTTTGAGGAACAGCACGGAAGGTGAGATGTAGGAAAGGGAACCCCTGTTAAAACTCATCATCTGCTAGAAGTTTGGTATTATTCTGCAGAAGCTTGTTGAATGCATGTTAGGATCTCTGGATTGTTTCTGAAACCACTAGATGGTCTCTTTGGGACAGCATTCTGGATATGATTGGTCATCTCGGTGGGGTTTGTACTTTTCAAGCCCTCTGGCATCTTCTCCATGTGGTATGTCGTGGTCAAGCAGGGTCCTTCAAAAGGTAGACAGGGCAAGAGATATTCTTTGAGACCTTCGGTAGAACTCTGACCATTCATTATGTTAGAGTACTACTACCCAAGTCGTACCAACCCATCGCCCCTCACCAATCGTGAGGTATTGTCCGCTCTGAAGCGGGGCCCGAGCCTTTGACCCGATAAACACCCGCCCCTCACGGTTTTGCTCCGCAAAAGGTGCCTCACGTGGGAGAGGGAGGCTGACAATACTTAAGCAGTAGCCTCTTTTGTAAACTTCCGGTATGGGACTTTCGGGCTCGAAGCCCCCGATGCCCGCCCACAACAGAAGTCCCCCTGCAAAGGAGGCTACTGCGCGGACGGGGGACGGGTTCCCACAGACTGTTAGAGCACTACTACCCAAGTCGTACCAACCCATCGCCCCTCACCAATCGTGAGGTATTGTCCGCTCTGAAGCGGGGCCCGGGCCTTTGACCCGGTAAACACCCCGCCCCTCACGGTTTTGCCCCGCAAAAGGCGCCTCACGTGGGAGAGGGAGGCTGGCAATACTTAAGCAGTAGCCTCTTTTGTAAACTTCCGGTATGGGACTTTCGGGCTCGAAGCCCCCGATGTCCGCCCACAACAGAAGCCCCCCTGCAAAGGAGGCTACTGCGCGGACGGGGGACGGGTTCCCACAGACGGCGCCACTGTTAGAGCACTACTACCCAAGTCGTACCAACCCATCGCCCCTCACCAATCGTGAGGTATTGTCCGCTCTGAAGCGGGGCCCGGGCCTTTGACCCGGTAAACACCCCGTTCCTCACGGTTTTGCCCCGCAAAAGGCGCCTCACGTGGGAGAGGGAGGCTGGCAATACTTAAGCAGTAGCCTCTTTTGTAAACTTTCGGTATGGGACTTTCGGGCTCGAAGCCCCCGATGTCCGCCCACAACACATTATAATACAGGTTGTCCCTGAGTTACACTCTTGATGAGACGGTGGTTCCATTTTGGAAAAAAAAAAACAGTTAGATGTTAAGAACATGAGAAAAAATCTTTTCAATTTTGTTGTTTGTGCTTGTTATGCTGGTTTGTCCGGTGGATGGTTCCTTTTTGGTTTTACTGCAATCAATTTTGCCACCATGCAGTATCTGCGAGGCTAGAAGGTTGTTGAGGAAGATGGCAAAGTCGCCAGCACTCTTTACTAGGTGAAATTAGGTTAGGAAGAAAAGGCCTGCAATCAGTAATCTTTATGATGTCAATGACCATTTTTATGATCAATTTTAAGCTAACATATTATTAATGCAGTATTTTAGTATATATGACACAACTATGGCTAGAATAAATCCTTGTCTTCTAGCACGACAGACAAGTTTTATCATGATCAGCGATAGTACGCATGGAATCATGAGACACTATTTGATGTCTACAAGTTGTAACAGTATTTGAAGTCTACAAGTTATAAAGCGCTTGTGGAATTAACCGGTTAAGATTGCATATGGAGCAATTACCTTTTCAAAATTATTCTATTTAAACTTTGGTTAGAGTTTTTATTGAAATTTGAGAAATTGATTGCTTGG
The DNA here is from genome assembly GCF_000442705.2 of Elaeis guineensis. Taxonomy (NCBI): domain Eukaryota; kingdom Viridiplantae; phylum Streptophyta; class Magnoliopsida; order Arecales; family Arecaceae; genus Elaeis; species Elaeis guineensis. The sequence continues at coordinate 16,080,017 of NC_025996.2, read as the reverse complement.
GGGAAAAAAAAGAGAAAAACAAGACGTGATGATGATTTCTTTAAGGAAATTAAGAATATCATGCAACTCTGAAGGGGTTCCCATCTAAGAATGATTTCCCATTTACATAATTTAATAACTCTATTCATTTTTTAAAACAATACAAATACAATAATTAAATCATGATATATTTTGATTGAGCACTTTTGAACATCGCATAGCAGATTATTAGATGACCGTTTTGTTTGATACCAGGTACTTGATTTGTTCATAAATAAAAGATTCTTATGTTATCCTTTGAAGAAACTAGTTTGACTACTGGTAATCATTGAAGTCACTAAGTTGCTTAATTGGCTTTTGGACTTGGAACGGTGAAAATCCTACAATTCTAGTATCCATTTAACTACAAAAGGCAATTGGAGCTTGATTTTTAAGAGGGCAAACTAGAATCTCCATGAAATGCGTAAGACAATTCATGGTCAATGACACCGAAAAAAATTGCACGCATTTTGCATGTTAATTAATACTTTCATCACTTGTGTTGAACTTTCTCGCTTCTCTCGAAAAACAGGAAGGAGGTTGTGATTTGCATCTTTCCAACTATGAACACATTTATTGATGCTATATTATTATCCTTTTCAATATCTGATATTCTCGCACTTTTTTTTGTTGATTTCAATCTTCAAGAGGTCAAACTAGTAGGGCAAAAACAACCATCTATTAAGATGCAATTTTTGGGATGAAATCTTCACTTACATTGAAATTTAAAATTTTGTAAGGAAAGTTTGCATTTGACCTTTTGATGTTAATTAATATTTTCATTTGAACTTTCTCCCATTTATCAAAAAACTACAAACAAGGTTGTGATTTGCATACTTCCAATTATGAACATATTTATTGACGCCCTATTAGTTTCCTTTCCAATGTATAGTTCTCACAAACTTCGGATTTTAATCTTCGAGACAAACTAGTAGGGCAACAACAACTATCTATTATATATGCCATATGTTAGTTAGGATCAAATCGGGCAACCAAGGAACATACAACATTATAACTTTTAAAAATTACAATAGATGTTTGTCGACATTATCATGATTAAAGTTGTCAGAGATTGGTTAATTATATATGAATATTAATACAAACTATTATGTATTCGCAAAAGTGCATGCATCAATTTTAGCAATAAAGAGGTATTATTTTTTGTAATCTAAATAAATGTCAAAAAAATAAAGTGATACCATAGGGAGCCAATAATGTGTACATGAAAAATTTATTTTATTATGTGGCACAATGTGTTAGTATTGGACTATTAATGAAGGGAAGTGACGGGGATCAGTATGATACATGGAGACTAAGGAAGGGAGCTGCCAAATCAAAATTAATAGATTAGGTAAATTTTCATGTGCATATAATTGGCACGTTGAAGCATTTTTTAAAAAAATATAATGTTTCTAACTTTTTGTTTGATTTTAAAATATATTATCTACATCCATTGCTTCTTTCCAACTTAAGGATTTTTTGTTTCCTGGTTCTTATGGATATATTTATACTACGACCGTATAATATATCTATACCATCCAAAAAAATAATATTGCTTTTGTGAATGTTACAAAAAAAATGCTAACAATTACTAAAATTTAGGAGGTTGTGTGGTGCCATTGGAGTTGAGTTTGAATGTTAGAATTGGACGATTTGATTTGGATTGAAAATATATGGTTATAAAGTACCTTAGAATTGGTCCCTAAAATTAATATAATTACATATTCCTCCTTTTTGCCTTGTATAAATGCCTTATTCATTTATTCAGCTTAAAAACTCTAATCTCTTCCTAGCAAGATCGATTTTTAACACAAGGACCAAAACACCGGACTTCACTGACAATCTAAACAAAGTAAGAATGATAAATAACCTAATCTTTGAAGGTGGTAGATCAACAAGATATTATTTTCTTCTTTATTTCTACATTTATCATCTCCTTTTTCTTTCCCATATATTTTTTACTCAATTATCGGTGGTCATGACTGTTTTTTTTTATATCAATCAAAGATTTTCTTTATGACCAAATGGCTGCAGCATATCAAAATTTGAATTTATTGTCACTTTAGACTTTATTGGGGGCAATTTTGTGGACACCATTAAATCAATAATTATTGTTAGCTTTTTACAAAAGATGATGATGGTTTATTGTTTTTGTGTATATCATGCTATTCTAGACCACAGAATTTTATGAGATGAACTTTTTCAATTTTACAAGGAATAAAAAAATAATGTCATACTATTATTTTAATATTAGACATGTAACAGTAACAATCATATCCGAGGACAAATCCAGATCATTATAGCTATTGTAAAAAGTTGTTGCACAATAAACATTAGAATTAATATTTTTTTAGTGGTATTGTATTATTTCAATATTATGCTAACGCTTTTAATATTAATATAAAACTATATCTTATTTTTAATAATGATAATATCAATATATGTACTATATATTTGTTTAAAAAATGTGACATTTTAGTTGAAATTCATATTTTCATACCATTAGACTCGTTAAAAATCTAGCAGGGGTGGGCTGGAAGCACCATATAAAATGTCAAACCTATTATGGAATGATAATTATAAATCTTAGGGAGATTTGTGATAAGGCATGATTTTTATTTATTTTTCTAATAGACAATCTACTTAAAGTCTGGTTCAATGTGCTAGTATCAAAATGATACTGCTAAGAAAAATGGTACAAGAATCAATTTTGAATATGACTAGTGAGACTCCAAAGTCTATAATGCTGGTCTTTGGAACCAGGTCAATCCTAAAATTGAAGTGAGGGTGGGGCTTGAATCCAGGTCTTTGGTACCAAACCCAAATATTTTTGCCAATTGCACCAGTGATACTATCTTAAGAACAAGCTTTCAATCTGAAAGATGCATTGTTACCTCACCAGTAAGAGGGATCACATCCAACCATCATCATTGTTTTGCCTCGTGATATGTAATGACGTAGGTTATGCTTAAATATTGGTATGGCATATGAAAAATATAACACCGGTCTAAGACTCGAATCTTTGGAAGAAAAGATGCATGCCTGCTCAACCAATGGTCTATTGAACGCTTGACTAGCACTCAATAGTAACATCCCTTGTCAATTGGGCATCACAGGTTTCGATCCCAATTGGAGTGATCTAGATGGGCTAGATATTGAGTAGAAGGTGGGGATTGATCCTTCCTAATCTCATAACAAAGATTATATTTAGTATATAATCTAACCTAAAACATGTCATCTAGGTAAAACAAGAAATAATCGATAGAAATTACTAAGAACTGTTTACTAGCTTTTCACCATACCAGCCCCTTATGGTCCAATACATCCTATTTAACATATTAAGAAGTTGTTTATTGCTGATAATTCACCATATTCATTCTCCAAGTCACCACATCTCCTCACATGGTAGTTGCTAAAAAACTGCCATGCCTTTTCCAAATTTCATGGAAACTAGTATGGACCCGTGCTATGCGGCGGGCCTTAATAAAACATAAAATAAGTTTAAAAAAAAAATCTTTGATCTTCGGTGGCTCTAGTGTGCTCATTCCAAACTGTATAAATATTATAAAAAATTATTAAAAATATGATCAAATTATAAAGATTTTCTTATGAAAGAAATGAAAAATATAATGTCAAAATATCCTGATCATAATTTTTTCATCGGCGGTAGTATTGACGATTCTCTGTATAAACAATAAAATTTATATGTACTTTATTTTTTGAAAAAAAATTAATAATTAAAATATATTACTATTCTGTGCTTGACATTCTTTGCAAGGGAGTAGTTTCCTAAAAAAATTCATGCTGAACTAGTTTTTCAAGAGTTGAAAAAATCGATTCATCTAACATTTGAGATGTAGAAGATGTAGCTATAGAACTTTCAGACAAATTAATAGATTCAGATTCATTATCCTAAAAAATATTTGTCACTTTCCAAGCACGACTGTTATCATCGAAGCTTTATGATCCTAGAATAGTGAATATATCAGATCTTGCATCAGTTGCAAGATTAAGTACTGCAATACCTATTAATTGCTGTGCTTATTTTTCTCCCAACATCTGATGAGCTAATCAAAATCTTATCAAAGTAAAAAAAATCTTAAAATAATGTGGAACTACATCGGTTTCTATCCTTTCTTAAATAAAGGACCAACCAATTCTCTCTATTATCCATGGCTATACCTCTGTTAACCCCTCTCTCTCACCATCAAACCTCTCTGCAACCATCACGACAATCCTTTCAATTGTTGCTACAATCCTTTTAGATCATATATCATTATCTAGGTAAATCCAGAGTAACAGACCTGATAGAAGTCAGCATAAAAAATGATGAGAAACTACTCTTTGATCAGCTCCAGTAGCATCACGGCGATCTCTAGGCCCTTATTTGCTCCATCAGCCAACTCCATCGGATGTCTCATCATCCCAAATGGGATTCTAATCTTCGTCTTCACATCATAGATCCCACCCAAATGCCATCTTTTTTTTTAATAAAAAAATAATACACTTCTTTATCCTCTAATTGACAGAAAAAATATCATAAAATAGAGGAAAAAAAGAATAAAGCGATGGAGATCGATCGATCGTACGCAATGCGAAGCATCAAGGGGGGCCGTTCCTCTCGACAATGAGGCTATTATGATTTTAACTAATAATAAATTAGTATTTTAAAAAAATAATATGTTATTATTTTATAAAAAAAATAAAAAAAAATCACTCGATTTACTTATTCTAATAATAAATAATATAATAAAATAAATTTTAATAAAATAAAAAATAAAAAATTTATATTTTTTTAAATTATTAATAAACTAATATGGAGTAAAATATAATGAATACCTTCTTAAAAATATCTATTTAATAGATAGATCTAAAACTATAAAATTATCCGAAAAAAGACAGTTATAACTCACTTTTTTTAATAAAAAAATATATTTATACCATAAATATTATTTTTATTGTTGAAAAGTCTATTTTCATTGTTGAAAAATCCATTGAGATAATAAAAAAAATTATAATTTAAAAATTAAATTTATACTAATAAATTTTTCTATCATCATTTAATTACCTTCAAATTATTTAATATGAAAATCAAATTAACATTAAAAAATAAAAAAAAAATAATTATAAATAACTGTAAAAAATAATAATTTTTAATAAATATTATTGAGAGGAGAGAAAACTATCTTGTTTGCTCCAAGCCTTCCATCCAATTGAGATGGATCTAAATTTTTCTGTTCGACAACTCCGAGCCTCCCACCTAATTGAGACTTCTACAAATGAAAAAAGTAAAAAATATAAAAAAATATAAAAAAATCAATAAAAATAAAGAAAAAGAGGAAAAAAATAAAAGGCAAGATATTTTTCTATATAGATTTAAAATTTATTTTTTTCACGAATCAAAAGCTATAAAAATAATAATATATTCTTGAAGTATAATAAAAAAATTAATAATAAAAAGATGATAATGAGATTCACATTCTTACCTGCTAAGTACAATCGATAACTTCATTTTTTGATGTTGTATCAAACTTTAAGTTCATATATTAAATTTTAACTTCGTTATGCTGTATTGAACTTCCCTCCCATAATCTAGAAGCTGTCAGATAAGTATTGACATCATTTTATTAAACTAATGAGGGAATACAAACCATAATAAATGATCAAACAAACTAACAAAAAGAAAAAGATATACAACTCACCCTTCGTGGCTCAATTCTTTAAGTTTCTTCTCGAGTAAACTAATGAAACAATAAAAAAATAACAATTAGAACAAAAAAGAAGAATCCATAAGAAATAATATCACTAACTATATTTTACTTTGAGCGAGAGAGTTTGTAACTAGAGCAGGATCAGGTAATTTTTTTTTGTTTCCCATTAGCATCATATGAGAAACCTAATTTAATTTCTCATTAGCTATGTAGAAAGGTTACTATTTTAGTAACAACAGCCTTCCGCTCTTTAGTTTATAATATTATTTGGGAAGAGAGTCAGTCAGAGGATTTGGACACAGTTACTAGCATGATGCAGTAGCCTTACTATTTCAAAAAGAAAATTTGAAACACGATTGCCGCTGCGATGTAGCAGCCTTCCGGTGCTCATGAATTTAGACAGAGGTTGCTGCTAGAATTTAGTGGCCATCCGTCATGTTTATAAAAAAAAATCTCAAACAAAAATTAATACTAATATTATTCTTATCAATTTATATTAAATATGTCTTAAATCTTGCTTATCAAGAGATTTATAATTAAATCCCAATAATATGAAATAAATATAGCTATAAAATATAAAAATATAATTATAATAACAATCAATATAAAATAAGACGACACTATAAGTTAAATTTAAAAAATATCCTAACAAAGATACTAACAATAAGATAATAAAATTATTTAAAAATAATTACAATAACAATCAATATAAAATAAGACAATACTATTTGATCTAATTCGATAAATCGATTCAAATCTCGAAATATATATTTTTTTAAAAAATAATAAAAAAATATTTTTTAAAAAATAAATTAGTATGTTATTATTTTTAAAAATAAAAAAATAATAATTTTTGTAATATTTTATTTTGAAAAATAATATTTTTTAAAAAATATTATTTTCATCTCTTATCCCTCCCCCACTTTTATTTTTTAAAATATTATTTTTAAATAATAATAAAGTAGTACTTAAAAAATTAAGAAAAATAATATTTTAAAAATAAAAATGGGGGAAGGATAAGAGATGAAAATAAAATTTTTAAAAAATATTTTAAAAAATATTATTATTTTATTATTATTAATAATTTAAAATATTATTTTTAAATAATAATAAAGTAGCATTTTAAAACATCTAGGCTGGACTCCTACATGGATGCTGAGTTGGGTGAATCGGTTGGACATGAAGAATGTGACTCTCTTCCAAGTGCATAGATGCCATCCTTTCACTGGAAAAGAGCATGTGCTCATGTCATCCTTTCACTCGAGGACGAGCAAAGTTCAAATTGGAGGGTATGATAAGTGATATATTTTTATACTTATTTTAAAATTTTTTGATAATTTATGGTACTAACATCTTCTTAAAAACCTAATTTCATGAATAAATTAATTTTTTTTGTAAAAATAAATAATTTTAAAAAATATAAAATTAGAATATATTTATGAAAAATAGATATTGAGTTCATTGAGTAATTTAAATATCAAAATAATATAAAATTTTTAAAAAATTTAATATATATTTTTTCTTATTTTTCAGGCAAAAATTAAAATAAAAATCAAGCAAAAATATCTTAAAAAATATTAAAAATTACCTTCGGTGCACGGTGGATCGGCTGCTCGATCCACAGATTCAGGGGTGCAGTCCACAGAATATCTTTGCGATCCACAATGCGGTCCACGATGGGTGGAAGCTTCTTTGCGCGATCCGATGACTGAAAATCGATCTAGACTTCGATCCAACGGCTAGCATCGATCCCGACTGTGTTAAGGAGATAAACTGTATGATCCAACAGTCAGAATTCGATCTGGAGTGCAATCGGATGGTTGAAAATGCATCTAACCCTGATAAGGATTTAAACGTTGATTTTTGGACAGATTTGGATGGTCCAAAAAAGATCTGACGGTCAAAAAAATTTCTACGGGTATAATACATTTTTAAAGGATTTTAGGACTACTTTTGTGATTAGAAAAAAGGTAAAAAATTTATCTATAAATAAAAGGTCTGGAAATAATTGTAGAGAGGAGAAAAAAATAGAAGAAAAGAAAGAAAAAATTAGAAAAAAAATCAAAGAGCTTTAGGGATCAAATATTGGGAGAATATGAAGTTAGAGATCTTGATGCGTGGCTAAATCTCTTCAATCCAGGAATACGATGAAGCTTGTAAATAAATTTTTATTTTTTTTCTTATATTTAATTTTTATGTAATAAAATTATACTTTTATTTCATATCTTTTTATTTTTTTGAGGTATTGATTTAGTCTACACGTCCTATACCCTCTACTGACGTACCAAGATCTCTAGATACGGTCTGTGCTTAGAAGAGATAGATCGTGGTATGTTAGATTAAATCTTATATCTTGTTATTAAATTTAGATAGTTTATACTCTGATAGGACGAGCTGTGATCTACTGATATAATCCGTATCCCTTAGAGATAAGCTATATTAATACCTTAATCACAAAAATTAATATTGCAACATAAAAAAAGAAAAAAATAAATCTAATTTGCATAGTAGATTCGAAATTCTTAAGTTATTTCTCTGACTTATTTTCTTTCACAAATTAATTTATACTTTTAATTTAATTCTTGCTATTCTATTTTTTTTAATTCTTCTATAATTAATTTTTTTTTATTTTTTTTAAAGATAATCATCCTAGATCTCCATGGAAACGATCCCTACTCACCCTATCTATATAGTTTGAGTTGATTTTTATTCTTGACCACCTATGACAGCGATCAAATTTTGACATCATTATCAGAGATCTAGGCATGATTATTTTTTTTAATTTTTTTTAATCTTATTCTTAGTTTCTTTTTATTTGCTTTCTAACTTACTTAGTTCCTTAAGCAATCTTAATTTCTTTCAAAAAAAAATCTCTACATTGACACCTCATAATCTACTTAAGGAATTAGATACTTAATTATAAAATCTAAAAAGTGAAACAAATCAATTTACTCTTGACTAACTATCAAATCTGACCACCTTTTCTTCTTGCATTGCATAAGTCCATAAAACATCTTAAGGGCACAAATCCTAAACAAGATAAGGTGGGGATTTCATTACTCTTTCTTGGCCCACAAACCACCATCCCGTATATTGCATTGACCTAAACCTTAACTTAAAATCAATGAGACGTTGGCCCCTAAGGACTCTCGAGCTCAATAGGATAAGAGATCCTAAGAGTTGGACTGAGTTAGGGTTAGTCAATTTGACTGGTGTCTAGGAAAGTGATTCAGGGACTACGTCTTAAAGGAAAGTGGTTACTTAATTAGTTTCGTTCGCTTACCTGGCCAACTCAGTTGGTATCTAAGAAAAATAATGGAAGGACTCCTACCAATCTTACACTTATTCGGCCAGTTAAGTGGCTAGTTTTTTACCTGGAGTGCTCAAAGACAACCTTGGCATTAGGAGCTATCTAGATCTAGGATTACCCTCAGCTAAGATTGACTGCATAATTTGATTATCAACCTACGAACATTAATTCTAACTAAAACTCTCTCATCTATCGGTTTAGGACCCCATAGGACTCTCATCTCTAGAACTCTTCTTCTTCTTCTTTTTTTCTCTCATATATTAAAATTTAAAAAAAATTAAAAAAATTATTAGGATAAAACGATGATTGCCAAACACAATCTAAAACCTACAAGCCTATAAGATCACTAAGGAAGAAATAGATTCCAATAGACAATCTAGAACTCTGCTGGATCTGTGTTATCCGATTAGCTCTGTCCAATCATCTAGAATTAGATCCTCGACTAACAATTTTATAATTGACTCTCAAATGATTAACATGCATTCTACATTCACTGAAATTGAAGATGCATACATTTATTTAAGGGAGTTTGAAGACACTAAAATTGCAACTTTGATCAATAGAATTGAAGTCTTAGAATTCGAAAGATATATCCAATTTAACCAAGTGCCAGCACCCATGTGCATTGGATGCGATGCACCAGATCATGTTGTAGAGGAGTATCCTTATTTGATGAATTCAACCCAAACTGAGTTCATACAGGAGAGTGCATTCAATGAAAGTTACATAAATGAACCTTATGCACCCATCTATAACCCAGGTTCGAAAAGTCATCCCAATTTTATATGGTCACAAGATGCAATATTAGGAGCCCATAATTTTTATCAATCCTATCTAAGGCCCAACCAAATACTAAATAATCAACCAAGTTTAGATCCTGAGGAAGGAGTCAACATGTTAGAAAAGAGTCTAGATGTCTTAGCACAATCAACCTCAGACATTAAAAATACTTTCAATAATTTAATGCAAACCACTGATCAGTTATTTAAACAATTGGACCAATCAACTATAGAGGTTAGTAAACTAGAAGAGAGTAGATTATCAAGCCAACTAGAGGATGACCCTAGAGCTCAGAATGGTCTAGAACTTAAAGATCAGTTCAATCAATTGAGAACATTCAGGTCTGAAGAACTGAAGGAGATATCCAAAGTTGATAATAATAATGAGGTATCCATACCTAGTGACTATTGCACTCAGTTAAATGCAAAATTAATTGTTGAACCCCTCATGACACTGGTTGAACCTCTGTTTAAAAGGAAAGAGGCAACAATAGGAGATTCAAAAATACTCCCTCAGCACATCAAGTATATAGATCTAGGTCTCTTAAAATTCTGATTAGTACTTAAGTTATACCTAGATCTAATTATAGAGGAAGAATTGTTAGTTATCAAGAGAATGAGTCATATAATGATCCCAAGTAGAAAATACTCTGAGGAAGAGCCTGAATCACGTAGAGAATTACAGACCCATGTTAAGATTCGGACATGAATAAGATAGGTACTCTTTTAGCGTCTGGCTGAAAACGTTAAACTTAGCACTTTTTGGGAGGCAACCCAAATTTTTTTTATTTTATTTTAACTGATCTTCAATTTTTTTAAGAATAAAGGACTGCTCTGTGTGGAAGCACCTGTCAATAAATGTGGTCTGGCTAAAGACAATAAACTTAGTATTTTTTAGAAGATAATCAAAATTTTTTTTATTTTCATTGATCTTTATTTTTTTAGGAATAAAGGACTGCTCTGTGTGGAAGCACCTGTCAATAAATGTAGTCTGATTGAAGATAATAAACTTAGTACTTTTTAAGAGGCAATCCAGTTTCAATTTCAGCTTTTGCTTTCTTTTGTATTTTGTTTAGCTTAATCGAGGTTTGCTTCGTATCTTTTGTAGGAATTTGAAGACAAAATTGACTAAGTTGGGGGGAGAACTAATTTTGAAAAAACATATGGATCAGGTGACATCTCTTCTTTTTTTTTTTCTTTTTATGCACCCTTCATTTTTTTTACTCCATTGAGGACAATGTTGATTAAGTTAGAGGAAGAGAATAAGAAAAATTTAAAAATTTTTTAAGTCCTCAAGTAAGTTAGTATTTAGTATTTAAGTATCTGATTATACTTAAGAATCGATTTAAACCAAATATTTTTAAAAGAAAATTGATGTATAGATTAGAGAGTTTGTGAGATATTGAGGGATCAAGTATTAAGAAAACTCAATAAAGCATTAAGTTTAGAACTTAAACAGTTCTCTTTGAGTATTTTTAAATTTTTCTATCAGCATCAAAGAAGAGTTGACTTCCTATGGGCTTGTGTAGGATAACTATACGTTTCTTCATATATATAAAAAAAAACTTCAAGTACTTCATGCTGAGTAACCAGGCCTCTTTGTCTAAGCAAGCATTGAGTTTCGGATTAAAATGTATGAAGGACAAAAAAGCTTGTTGTAAAGCTAATTTTAACTCGTAGCCTGTGTGATTCGAGTAAGTAGATTCGAGGGTTATTCTATACCTAGTGCCCTAAAGCCATCTGGTTTGAGAGTCATTGACTGAAAACTTGCTACATGGGTCAAACAGAAAGCTTAAGGGATTAAGACACTCAATAGCAATACAACGTTAAAAAAAAAGAGAGAAAAAAAATCAATCAATAAATGAAGGATGAAAGTAACAATATATTTGTCTATATGAGGTTAATGATTTGGAGATAAAGATAGGAATAATTTAAAAAATTTAAAAAATATTTAGTATTCTTAGTTTAACTCTCATATTGATTAGTATTAATACTCCAATGACATATCTCACTTACGCTCTACTGAATATCAATAATTTTTTTAAAAATTATTTGATAAAATTTAAAATTTTAAGTTAAATGATACTTAATTCTAAATTCTTTCTTTACTCGAGGAGAGCAAAATTCAGGTTGGAAGGTGTGATAAGTGATATATTTTCATATTTATTTTAAAAATTTTTAATAATTTATGGTGCTAACATCTTCTTAAAAATCTAATTTCATGAATAAATTAAATTTTTTTATAAAAATAAATAATTTTAAAAAAATAAAATTATAGCATATTTATGAAAAATAGATGTTGAGTTTATTAAGTAATTTAAGTATCAAAATAATGTAAAATTTTTGAAAAATTTAATGCATATTTTTTTTTTATTTTTCAGACAAAAATCAGAGCGAAAATCAAGCAAAAATATCTTAAAAAATATTAAAAATTATCTTCGATGCATAGTGGACCGGCTGCTCGATCCACAGATTCAGGAGCACGGTCCACAGAGCAGCTTCGCAGTCCATGATGCGGTTCGCAACAGGTGGAAGCTTCTTTGTGCGATCCGACGGCTGAAAATCAATCTGGACTTCAATCCAACGGCTAGCATCGATCCCGACTGTGTTAAAGAGATAAACTGCGCGATCCAACAGTCAGAATTCAATCTGGAGCATGATCGGACGGCTGAGAACGCATCCGACCCTGATAAAGATTTAAACGTTGATTTTTGGGTAGATCTGGGCAGTCCAAAGAAGATCCGATGGCCAGAAAAATTTCTACGGGTATAATATATTTTCTAAGGGTTTTAGGACTTCTTTTGTGATCAGAAAAAAGGTAAAAATTTTATTTATAAATAGGAGGTCCAGGAATAAATATAGAGAGAAAAAAATCAGTAAAAAAGTAAAAAAAATTAGAAAAAAAATCAAGAAGCTTTAGGGATTAAATATTGGGAGAATATGGAGTTAGAGATCTTGATGCGTGACTAAATCCCTTCAATCCAGGAACATGATGAAGTCTGTAAACAGATTTTTATTTTCTTTCTTGTATTTAATTTTTATGCAATAAAATTATACTTTTATTTCATATCTTTTTATTTTTTTGAGGTATTGATCTAGCCTACACGTCCTATAACCTCTACCTGTGATTTCTGGATACGGTCTGTACTTAGGAGAGATAGATCGTGGTATGTTAGATTAAATCTTATATCTTGTTATTGAATTTAGATAGTTTATACTTTGATAGGACGAGCTGTGATCTACTGATACAATCCATACTCCTTAGAGATAAGCTATACTAATACCTTAATCACAAGAATTAATATTATAACAAAAAAAAAAAAATCTAATTTGCATAGTGGATTCGAAATTTCTGAGTTATTTCTCTAATTTATTTTTTTTCATAAATTAATTAATACTTTTAATTTAATTCTTACTATTCTATTTCTTTTTAATTCTTCTACAATCAATTCTCTTTTATTTATTCTTAAAAAAAAAAAAGATAATCATCCTAGATCCCCGTGAAAACGATCCCTACTCATCCTATTTATATAGTTTGAGTTGGTTTTTATTCTTAACCACCTACGACAGCGATCACCTACCATCTTCATCCTCGATGGCTCCCTCCACAATGTCCTCTCCACTGCTGTCTAGCTCTTCGATGCTCACCTCCACCGCTGGTCTCTCGGCCCCTGCATGTCTGCCGCCTGGGAGTTCATTAGCGCGCACCCTCGGAGGGCAGACCTGAGAGAGATCGGAGGGGAGGGAGGTGGCAGCCAAGGTTGGGACGGGGAGGTGAGGGGGTTTAGTGGCGGCGAAGCCAGGGGAGGGGAAGGGAGTGAAGGGGAGGACAGCGATGGCAAAGACCCATGGAGAGGGAACAAAAAGCTTTCGAAAAGATTCAGGGAAAAAGAGAGCCCAGGATCTCTCCTGGATTTATGATACATGGCGGGCTGGAAAATTGATGCGCATCGTGTTGGGAGAGCCTGGGACTCTTCTTTCATATATAGTATAGATATTTGTCATTACAAACTTTTTAGCTACTATTAGTGAACTAATTTATGCATCACCACAGAGAGGCAAAGTATGATGGTGTCATTAGGACTATAACTCAAACCCGCATATCTAGTACCCAATAAGAACTCAACCTGGACTTCATCTAAACCAATACATAGGTTGGGTATTGAATCAAAGACAGACCTGCTGAAAATTTCGAGTTAGGTTCGGATATTATGCTCGAACTATATACATGCATACAATAACGCTAGTTTTATTTATGTATCCTTTAATTAAAAAAAATAATGACATGATTTTAGTTCATTATTGTTATATAGTTAGCAATCGGGTATTTTTAGTTCACGATTGAATTTTTGCAGTATTCAGTGGATGTTTATGAACTTCTGGAAGTATGGATTGTTTAGTCTGGTGAACCTTTCAAGATATAAGTTGCCAAAAAAAAAAAAAAAAAACTTTCCAGATATATAATATTTGATATTCGATGGTTTCCAGACCCGACCTCAAAAATCGACCCAAACTTGATGTACGTATCTATGATCCGAATCTGGACCTGACCCAATCCAGCAATGGTTCGGTTAGGGAACTGGGAATAGAAATTAGACCTGAATTATCAACAGGTTCGGTAAACGCTAAACCCGTCTCGGCACGGTAGCATCCATAGCGCCATCGAGGGTCGGGATCAGAGGCCATTTTATTGAATGACAATAATACCCTCGAAGTTTCCTAAAAGTAAATCCCCTTGGTCCCGTGCCCGCATCCCATCATCCCAATATCGTTCCCCTCACCCCCCACCCTTTCTCTCTCTCTTCTCTTGGGGGTGCTCGTGTCTTGCTCGCTTCCTATCTAGAAACCCCACCTGTATGCCCAGGCCCCAACTCCCACCTCCCACATCCGTCCCTGCTTCGCCCCTTCCCGCCCCAACAAAAGAATTCCACCCCTCGGATTTTGGCGTTCTTTAAAGGGTAGAGGTTAAGGAAAGATCCCATCTTGGTCAAAATAGTCGAAATCTTTGTCTGCTTTCTTGCCCTAGTTTTGCCCGAACTTGTTTTTCCCATCTTTCTGTGGCTTTTTGTAGTGATCTGTAAGTTAGGGTTTGAAAATTTTCGTTTCGCGTGCGAGAAACCTTTTGCTATATCGATCTTTGGCTTCTCCAGAGACAAATTTGGTTCCTTTTTGAGTCCACATGTGACTGTGGAGCAGTTGTTTAGGGTTTCTCTTTTCTTTATAGTTATGGGGAGCACTGGCGAGCCGGACCGGAAGAGGCGCCATTTCAGCTCCATATCCCCCACTGCCGGAGCAGCTGCCATGAAGCAACCTTTGGCACCTTGCTTGGATGACAAGAAGGTATGATCTTTATGGATATCATGAACGTCTCCCGATTAGTAGTTTTGTTTAGTCGTGATCTAATCCGATTGTGGTCCGTAAGAGTCTGCTTTTGGACTTTTTTGTGTCATCTCTAGGGTTGGGAGGAGATGAATATGATGTTGATTAGAAAGTAATTGGGTTGATTGGTCTAAGGATTTGATTGATATGATCCCCAACCGTGCACTGTAGTTTCAAAATTTCAATTTTTAATATTTTAGTTGATTGTTCGGTGGTCAGGGCTATAAAATACAAGGAAAGTTTGTTCCTTAAAAGAGTACACGTGGAGTTGCAGAGTGCTTTAATGAAATGAGGCTGGAGTTGTGAGTCCAATTGAAGCACAAGTTATAAAACTTAAATCATTGCACATGTATCATATAAAACTTCAAATGCTGTAATTAGTTTATGACAGTATTGATTAATTGCTGTGTTATCTCTTTGAATCAATAAAATCCAGTATGATTTCATAAGCCTTTTGGAGTAATCTTTAATGCTGCAGCTGAGAGGGCACTGATTGGATGCTGTGACTGTCTGATGCTTTACTCCTATCCATGTTGTTTGGTGGTTGCCTATGTCACATTTAATTGAGTTATGTGCGAAGGAAAAGATAAACTATACATTAGGAAAGCAATTTACTGGATATGTTGTATTTTTATTTTCTTGAGGAATTATTGGTTGGAAAAGGATGAACTGAACCCTCAGTGGGAATGATTCGGTACGCTATGTGGCACCAAGCTAGGTTGAGTTAAAAGTAACATTTAAGATTGAATGAAAGCTTCAAATCAGTTTCAATGCAACTAGACATTTATATTTTATATCTAATGCTCTTGATTTGAGGTTCTCCTCATGTTGAGGTTAGACTATTCAAAAATACCTTGGGGCTCATAAGTAAGGCTACATAATGTGTGGCATGCATGTAATGTGGGCATGGTTGAGGAAATCATTTTGTGCCATGTGCTACTCCTTCAATGGCAGGAAACTTCTACATAGGTTAACCTACTTACTTCAAAAGCTCCCCAATTATCAAAATCAAACGTGCTATTTGTCTCATGCAATATTTTGTTTAGTGTTTGCCTTGTTATTTTTAAGTCTAAGCTAGTTTATTATTAATCATTAGATTATGAACAATTTACTATCTTGTGATATGTAACTTGTAACACATAGATGATTAACATGTTGGTGCAATTCCCTTCCTTTCATGTTGAGAGCCACCAACTTTGCTATACATGGAAATGAAACAGTGTTTTACCATCATTCAAGTTTGTGCATTTGTTTCTAGCTTGTTATAGTGAAATTGCTAGTAAACTAGGAGGCATGTAAAGAAAAATTGTTAGTTATTAGATATTATTAGCTATTAAATTCTTCTTATTGTTTAGCAAACAATATACTGTTCCAAATTTCAAAAATTATTGCAGTGCATTTTGATTGTATATGCTTGCCATGTTTCGCAGGTTGAT
The DNA here is from genome assembly GCF_000442705.2 of Elaeis guineensis. Lineage (NCBI taxonomy): Eukaryota > Viridiplantae > Streptophyta > Magnoliopsida > Arecales > Arecaceae > Elaeis > Elaeis guineensis. The sequence goes on along the minus strand of NC_025996.2, from coordinate 16,063,384 downwards.
TTAGTTGACTTGTATCAGAATCAGATCCAGTCAGATAAGATATCTAGACCTGTTGGTTGGGATTTGTCCTATACATGGACCTAATTCTTAACTGAGCTAGTTATGAATTTGAGTCCCATGCATATGAATGACACAAGCACATGCTAGTTAAATGATTATACAACAACTCTACTAGACACATGAAGGGTGTTTGATGTATAAATCTAAACATATAAATGCATAGTTATGCAGTGGCATGCATTATGTGAAGAAAATATGCATTAGACCATGCGGCAGTACTCGAGAACCACTAAAATATTATTCTCAAACATAATACCTACTTAGTATCTCAAAAAGATGCACAGATATTTTGAGACTGTGTGGCTAGCATTGCAAGTAGTACAAATCCCATGAAGGTTAACATGTACTATTTTGTCCTACTCCAACATCCGTGCTTCTGATTGAATGGAATGAATTACCTATTAGAGGTAACCCCATTCTGGATAAAAAATATTTTTATCTGGCATTACATGGGTGTCAAATATCTAAATATTAATGAGCTACTTATATTTATTTCTTTACTTCTTAATCATTTTCTGGCAAGAAGAGTATTGGTTACTTATTGTTTTGGAAGTAAACCTCTTGTTGATATATCAGACTACTGTTTTGCTTTTTTAAAATCTAATAGTAGAAGCATACTATTGTAGACATTAGACAAATGCCTAACATGTTGAATTTTCAGTCAGATAATGCTTTCTAAACAAACAGAATTATTTCTTTAATCTTTCTTCAATGTCTTCATCATCAAGTTCTTGTGAATGATGTGGTTAAAGTTTCTCGTTACCGAATTTTGTCATTTAGCGGCACCTGCATGGTTTTTGGAGATGGTCACTCTTGTGTAGTTGGCAAGAATAATATTCTTTAATAAAAAGTTGTTACAGTTACTAGGTTGTTTGTCTATACCCTTAGTTGGATCTTGCACTTCATTTTAACCATTCAGGCATCTGAAGATATCCATGAAATATACATTATGAATGCACGATTGTTTTAGTTGTAAAACGATAGCATTGGAAGCTTGTAAGTGTTCTCTGTGAAAACATTTGCTCTTTATTCTTTTCTCCTGTGTGCTTAATAGCTACTGTTTAGTTGTGTCAGTGATCTCATAAGAACTGATAATTGAATTTATGCTTTTCATTTGGTAGGAGTGATTGTTTGAAAGCAAAATCCATCCTCTCGTTATATTAGTTTATTTATCTTTTGATAAGCTTATCTGAAAAGAAAGATGCATTCTTATTAATAAAGATGGGACAAGCATAGGTTTTTGATAGAATTCAGGATGCTAGGATAAAGGATATACTGTTTCAGTCTAAAACTCTAATATTGAATTTTGTATTTGTCCTGACCTCTGTATACCATCACAAGATGAAATAACCAGCTTAGGGTATAAGGCATATATTTGTGTCATTGTGTGTGTTTGTGTGTGTCTCTTGGATTATGATGCTGATGTTTAGTCTCATGTTGTAAACTTTCCATATATAAATTTTAACCGGAAAGGCAAGCCTGTGTCGGATGTTTGTGTCTCAATATTTTATTTTCCTTCTTTAAGATGTAAAGTAATTTGTTCTGGTAATTTAAATCTTGTAGCTTGATGTCACTGTCCTTCAATACAAAAATCAAAAGCTTGTTGAACAATTAGAAGCTCAGAGAGTTGAGTATCTTGCTCTTGAGAATAAGTTCACTCAGCTGAAAGAGAAACATAAGAATTACAGGGACACATTACTTGTGGTCAATAACTCATGGGAGCAAGTAAGTGACCCTTTCTTCTATTTAATTATGATATTCCACCAAATATTGTGCATTGCCTTGAATACTTTTTTGGATGTTTCAACAGCTTGTCGGTGATTTGGAATCGCTTTCTGTTTGCACAAGTGGATCTGCAAGTGATGGATATGATTTAAGACATTCTCATATGACAGAGGGTGAGATTTCTAGCCTTCTTCCTGATAAACCTGTCCTTTGCTCATTGTTCAGAGGTTACTTTTAGTATAAATGGGACAAACAATTAAAAAGTTTTGTCTTAGCTCATGTTCAAAGGATTGCTAATCTTTATGAAAGATAGTATACATATAAATATTTGATTTGAGTGCTTTGCAGTGCTGTCTTAAAAATTCATTAACAAGACAACAGTTGATTTTTGTTTTTTTTCTAATGACTTATTAGAATTTTCTTCACTGGGGTTGGGGAATTGCACGTACATACCTTTTGCAAGACTTGCTACACAAGGATAACATGAGAAGATACTCAATAAAGTCTAATAAGCCAGCTTTCGTGTTTTAATGCATGTCTTATGCTCTTTTTCCCCTTTCATGAAAATAGAATGCTTAGATTACTTTAGTTAAAGTTTTATTCGTCTTATTTTTCCCTCCTTTTGCTTTGTTGGTCACTGGATAAAAAGTGCTTCTGCAATGGATATCGATCAGATATGAGACATTTAAATAAGTAATAATTTTAAAGATATTTTTCATGGTAATGCCTGTTGCAAGGCTCTATACTATTCAAAAGAATATATGGTATACCTATTGCTTCTTTGGTATTTCTTGGCATTTCAAAGCTCTATATATAATCGGTAAATTCATTTGTGGTGAAAATTTGGCAGGCCTGCTACGTTGTCATGCCATATTCATTTTGTTAGCTGAACTAAGCAGTTCCATACTGCCTTCCTTTCCCCATCCAAAGATCCAGCACTCAAGGTGCATACTTTTTGTTCACTGGTCATATTCCAAGTGGTTCACAAGTTACAACACCCAGATATACAACTTGTTGGAAACGTAGTTTTTTGGATTCTTCTAGACTGGTTGTCTAATCTGTAACCAGATAATAGAATCAGGTGATGGTGTTTGGTCTATCACCTGCCTCTTGGCAGGACTGCTGGCTGTGGCATGCCATGCACTGTTCCTTGTGCTGAAGCAACAAATAGGAATAAAAATAAAAAACAAAAAATAAAATAAAAACCTTTTAAAATTTCAAAATAATTTTAATAGATTCCGTGCCAACCCATGCTATGTGCCAATGTTGCCTTGGGTTTGTCACTTGCTACCTGGCAGAACCAGCACATGAAATCATTAAAGTTGTGCAGCTATTTGATGTAACCTTAAAGTCGCACTTTTTTTGAGATGATAAGGCAATGGATGTTGGAGTTGTGAGGGTAATTTGGATCTCACATTATAGTAGGGGTTGCCATGGGTCAGGTTTAGCTCAGGCCTCTTTCCTTTTTGTGTGTGTGTGTGTGTGTGTGTCAGGGATGTTGTATGCAGTGCATCTGTCTGTATGGCACTGTTCCATGAGCTTATCATTTTATGTGCTTATCCATGGGGGAGCAGTGTTAATTTTTTCCCACCTTCATCTTTGTCACAGTCCTTTCTTCATTTGTTTTTTTTTTTTTTAATTTTATAGTGTCCTTTCTTCAGTTGTTGGATGAACAAGTATTACTTTCTCATTCAGATGGAGCATCCTGCCACACAGAGGATGATTTTTTAAACAGACTCCTAGAAACTGGTGCTACTGAAAGCTCAAATTATGTATCCCCTAGTGAAAAAGAAGATGATATAGGAGCAAAGCAACTGAGGGAAAAAAACGTCTTACATAATATCATAGCTTCATTTAATGATGTGTGCCATGTAAATGAGGAACTTGCTGCTGCTCTCCTGGTGTCTCTTCCAGAAGATGGTAAAACCTCCAGTTTCATGTTGCAGATTATTATTTCAACACTTTTCACTTCGGGTTTGTGTTTGTAACGTGTTTCTGACCTTTATTTTTATTTTTGGTTTGGTGCATCATAGAGCACAGCAGACAATTAATTAAGACTGCTAACGATCTGGAGGTGGAACTTGGGAAATTTTTAGCGGCATTAGGTGATCTTCATTTGAAACATAGACTGTTGACAGATAAGTTCCAGAACCATCAAGATGCGGATGCTAAAAATAAGGCTGAACATAAATGTTTGGCAGGTATTTTCATTATGTCTTTCAGAGGATCCTCTTAAAATTTTCAATATATCATACATGCAGTGCATGCTTGCCTTCTTGCAACAAACTTATGCTACATCTTCAAAAGTGGAGTTCATAGCTTTTTGTCCATAAGTTTGCATGAAGATTGTTCATTACACACACCAATGTATGTTTGCACATGCCTTGTTCCTTTTGCATGCAGTAATTATGTATTATTGCTGCCGTTGACCTTTGCCTCCCTTCTTGTGAAGAGGAGTTGGCAAGTACTGTTGCTGAGTTAGAAGAAAGCAATCGTAAACTGGCAGCCCTCAAGGCACAAAGAGATACAACACAAGGGACGCCTTTTCTTTTTCCAACTTTAGGAAATAAACATGTTGGTGGGGATAAGGTCAGAGATAAACAAAAAGAACTACAAGATCTAGAGTCTACACTCAAGGAACTGATGGTACACATCAGCACATAATTTCTTGTGATATTTAGCAGCTGTTTTGATAGATGTGATAGTTTCATGTCTTGCTGTTGGAATCCTGACCAGAATTTAGTTTCAAGCCGGCTGGTAGAGATTAGGAGTCTACATGAAGAAAGAATTAAAATTTTGAAGAAGTTAGCTAACTTGCAGGTCAGTTTTGTTGTTTTATTTTCTGTTATTGGTTTAGTGTGATTGTATACTATATTCAATACTTTTTCAATTGGAGTGCAGCTGAAATTTCGTTATGTATTTGGGAAAATAATTTGCAGAACACTTTGAGGGATATCAAGAGTATATCTTCATCCAAAGCTTTTCAGTTGCTGAACGATCAATTAGAAAAGTCAAAGGCAGAAATGGATCAGTGTCGGGCATCTTTGGAGAAATTACAGGTGGTAACTGGTCGGTAGATATAAGTTGCCTATTTAGATATGCTGGTTGTGTGACTTTCTTTTTGGTGGACTTAGAGATTCTTTTTCCGTATTTATTATGATAGGTTGAAAAGGACAACTTTGTTTGGCATGAAAAGAAATGACTTTGAAAGTTGATCTAGCTGAGGTATCTTGGAGAGTATCTGCCTTTTCTGAATCTAGAACTGTTGAGCTAGAGCAGGAGTTGCACAGACTAGCTGAGGAAAGGATTCTGTTGGAAACCAAGCTTGAAGAGGCTTCAAGAGAACCAGGTATGCTGAATAATTTTTTTGGTTCTACTTCATAAAATCAGCATTTCTTTACCTTATCATTCGATACGCTCTTTTTAGGCATCACCCTTGAACATTTCAGGTAGGAAAAAAATTATCACAGAATTCAAAGCACTAGTATCCTCACTACCTAAGGATATGGGAATCATGCAAAGCGAACTTGGTAAATATAAGGAAGCTGCTTCAGAGCTCCATTCTTTACGAGCAGAAGTTCAATCTCTTTCCAGTATGTTACAAAGGAAGGTAAGGGTTTGTCGTACAGGTCATTATACAAAAGCATTACACTAGTTTGTCCATATTAGATTGTGGGAAGGACTTAAACATATTCTTCCTATAGGAGGCCGAGCTGGAATGTATATCTGATCAATATGCTAGCCAGCTTTCTGAAGTAAAGAAACTGCAGTCTGCGGTATGCTTGCTATCTTATGTACATATGTTTTTATTTTCAGCCTACTAACAAGTGATAGTGAGCCTCATTTGCTAGTTCAAATAAACAAATGAAATAGGCTTGTAGATTGTCAAAATCTTGCCCTTTGATTACTGGTTGATTTTTACCTTCATTCTTTTGTTTCACGTAAACAGTTGTCATAAGCTAAAAGTCTGGATATGCATAAATATTCTTGTGAATGAGATGCAAAAATCAATAATGACCTAGGTCCTGCTTGGTTACTGCATAAATTTAATTATCTCTACTTATTCTTAATCTAGAAAACTATTTGGCTATAATGGCAAAATAGTTTTGACCAGTTAAAGAGGGACAAATACCAAAAAGTGCTTTTCACTTTTTTGAAATTCCAAAAATACCCTTATTCTACTTTATTGGGTCCTAGAAAGAATTTGTTTGGCTGAGTAGAGTTGGATAAGTGAAATTTATTCTGCTTTGTTCAAGGTTATTTGTGAACCAAAAGGTTCCCAAAAGTAGGATTTTTCTTGCCTAAAACTGACTATTGTAGTATTATCGATGAATGCTAAGTTCTATGACAACATGAGTCAAGAATAATGTTAGATGTGATATCAAGATTTTAAGCTATCTTTATGAGCAATTTCAGTCTATTGTATGATATTGGCTTGCATGAATTAAAGAATGATATGAGGTTGTGCTATTCATAGGTGATCCAATTAGGTAGAATGAAGAAATTCCTTCAACCTGCTCAACTTGAATGTCTCAAAAGAAAATTTCGAAAATAGAAAAATTGGCAAAAGTGAGGCCTAGATCCCCTTTTCTTTCGTTAATTTTTCATGATCCACAAATCATTGTGTATATCATAGGTGGGAAGTAGAGTATATTTTCTTTGTTTTCACTCCTTATGTTAGGGTTCTTTGGGATGAAAAGTAGAATCTATGCTCTTTGCTTCTCTCCCTCTAATTCCCCTTCTAAAATCATGGCCTATGCCATCTATTTATACTAGTGAGTCTTAATTTGAGTTGATTTTTTTCTCTTAGCTAAAGAGGAGAAGGTGCATGTTCTCTACTACTCTTTAGAGGTCCACTCTCGTTATTTGAGTCAGGTTCTCTTTTTATGCTAGTGAAGTCCATTCCAAGTTAGGTTAGATTTATCTCCTAATTAAAATAGAATACAAGTTACAAAAATAATAAAAATATTTAACATTTTTTAAATTCGAGTGGAAGCTAGATCTTGATTCTTGACTCCTATATTAAATTTGTCTTCAATTGCATCACCAAATTCTTCCCAAAGTAGATGTTATGACTTTTCGAAATTTCAGTATTTTATTGAGCCCTGGATCTGGCAGATCCTGCTCTTAGAACTTGTCCAGACCCACATGAAGTAGTTGGGTTGGTTCATGGTAGGTCATATGGTTCTCTTAGATTGGAGCTATCCCACTTTAGGGAATTTAGCTCGTGCTGAATTAATGATAGAGTTGGGAAAAACCTGCCTCCCTTTCCGTATATGAGCCTCCTTTGGAGGGCCAAAAAGTGCTTTCTGGCATCTCAAAAGTCTTGCAAAAAAGCTTAATTTTCTGGAAAATTGGAAAGTTGAAGATGTTGGCTAGCTTGACGGCTATTTGATGGTTGTACCAATAACTTGGGATAGAATGCCACCATTATCAAAGTTGGGGGCTTTAAAGGTTCTGTGCAAGGACCGCAAAACCAATATCGAGACCTGTGCCTGTCGGCCAGTCGGTGGTACAAGTCGGTGCGGATCCTACCAGACCGGATTGGCACGAATTGACATAGAAGTGAAGAAAGAAATTGGGAAGGAGAATAAGAGAGAAAGAGGGGAGGGGGGAGGGGGAGGGGGAGGGAGAGGGTGGTTGGAGGAGACACCGATGGCGGCCACAGGTGGGCCGCGGGCGTGTTTGCGGGGCTGCAAAGGCTTCTGTTTCCTTTGCCAAATTACGGTCGAGAGAGAGAGAGGGTGGAGGAAAAGAAGAGGGAGGGAAAGCCGGTGGAGAGGCCGCTGGAGGGCCTTCGGCTGGCCGTCATAGCCACTGGATGGTGAAATCATGGCCTGCGGCTCCGCGGGCATGAAACAGGGGCGACTATCCCTATTCATCGTATTTTTTTTTAAACGATGATAAATAGTGAAGCTGGCTTCATTATGGAAGGGGTTTTTTAAACCATGTTTCTAAATCTTGGTGAGACGGGGGGTGTCTCAGCCATCTTGTCTTGTTCCTATGAGAAAATGGAATTGGATGGGGTGGGATGTGAAACCCATCAATGTGTGGAAAGAAGAAAAGAAAAAAAGAAAGGGAAAGAAAAAGAAAAAGGACAGAAGGAAAGGAAGGGAGAATAAAAAGAAAGGAGAGAAAGAAGGAAGAAAGGAAAGAAAGAGGAAAAAAGGAAAGGAAGGGAGGAGAAAAAGAGAGGAAGAAAATAAGGGAAAGAAAAAGGAAAAAAAAAGAAGGAAAAGAAGGAGAAAAAAAGGGAGGGAAAAAAGGAAAGGAAGGGAGAAGAAAAAGAAAGTAAGGAAAGAAAAAGGAAAAAAAGGAAGAAAAGAAGGAAGAAGAAAAGAAGGAAAGTAAATTGAAAAAGAAGAAAAAAATGAATAAGAAAAGAAATAAAGGAAAGAAGAGAGAGATATGGAGGGGTACCTATCAAGATGCTTGACTGAGATGGTTGCTGGGACAGGGAAAGAGAGTGGGATATCTTGTTCCTTGGAGAAACTAGGACATCCTCGTACCATGAAATTTGAAACTTGCATTAAAAAACTAGCCTGTATTTGTAACATCATGTTTCACTTTGATTTGTGATTGAAATTGACAACTTGTTTGGCAATATAGCCTGTGTGATAGTTTATATTACCTGTAAAAATCATGCTTACCAATTTTACATTTGGTAGATCATTTAAATTAATTTCTCTCTTTGTGTTAGGAGGTATTAAATTATATTGCTTTATATGCTATTTTGTTATATTGTTTATTTTGCACTTGCTGTATCTACTTTACCATAGGTTGCATGTTTATGGTGATGTAGGTTCGAGATTTAAGACAGGCTAATCAAGAGTTGAATATATTTCTAGAGATGTATAGACGTGAATCTACTGATTCCAGGTAGTAAATTTTATCATTTTCTGTAAAATCACTTGATGCTTCTTGAATTTTATCCTCTTTTAAGGTATTGAATTTGCAGGGGCTTTTGTTTTAATATTTTGGAATTTAGTTAACCATGACTTATTTTCATTCCGAATTCCTATTGGCATTTTTTGGGAAAGGTTTGTTTGAGGATTGCCTAATTTTATGCTTGAAGGAAAGGCCCTGTAAAACATTTTGGGGCTTTATAATGTGAAGGGTGTCAGGTTAAGCGGTTCATGTGAGCTGCACACCCAATATTTTTAGATTTTGCCTTATATAGGAAGCATGCATTTTAGGTTACCATAAGAAGTGGATCTCTTCTGATGTGTTTTGCATGATATCGTGCGTGGACTCTTTCAGATCTAGGTGCATATGATCAAGGTTTTATTGGGGCCTTCCTAGTTTTTGTGCAAGGGACGCCCTTTGTCCTGACACTTGGGATGGGATGGCTCATCTCATCTTGGTATATTTTTCAACTCATCCTGTCCTCACATTTGGGACAATGGAATGTCCACCATCCCACTGGTATTCTTGAACATTGCATATAAAATTGTTATTATCATTAGGATTTGTGCATATTGGAATGTGGGATGTGGCGTATAGTCCAATTATTGTAGCCATTTGTGAGTGGAATAGCTATGCTTTTTACTTGCTTATTCTTCACATTATTTTTAATACATTTTTAGACCTTTTAGTAAAATCAATGTGTTTCATGCCTTGCCCCATTCTTATTCTGGACTCCTTGCCTTGCACCTATGCCTCTTTAAATCGGGGCATAGAACACATATTACATATATAATATCCCTTTCTCTGTCTATCTAAATATGCATATTTTCATATATAATATTTAGTTTTATGATGTAAAATTGTGTCTGCAATTGCAGGTGAGATAACTTGCTTTTAGGGACATAATTGCATTATATTTATCAACTATTGGAGTTGAAAATTCTAAGCATTTCTGTGTTTTCACTAGATGTAGATTAGTTAATTCTATTAGTTGATGGCATGCCATCTTTAGAAAAATAATGCTGTTAAGCAACAATAAACACCATGACAAGCGGGCAGGTTGTGTGTATGTCACAAAAGCAAGGTAACTCCATGCTAGTGTTTGCATTCATATCTCAGTATAAAACATGCAGTGCTTCTGCTCATTAATGTATGTTAATCTGTTGTTTTGATCTGATTCTTATCACCAAGCTTGCTGCTTGAATTCTTTTGTTATGTAGAGAAGTCATAGAATCTAGGGACATGGAATACAAGTCATGGGCTCTTGTTCAAAGCCTTAAGTCATCTCTTGATGAACACAACTTGGAGCGCCGTGTGAAGGCAGCCAATGAAGCTGAAGCAGTATCCCAGCAGAGACTAGCGACTGCTGAAGCTAAGATTGCGGAGTTGAGGCAGAAGTTGGAAGATACTGGGAGGTATTTGTTCTGTTTTTTCTATGGTTTTTGGATTCTTGAAGGACAAGACAAATTAAACAAACTAGTGTAGAATCATACTTTGCGAGCAATACAAGTTCTAGACCTCATGTTTAATATGTTTCAGATTAGATGAATCTTTGATGATTTAATGATGATCATGTTATTATAATATTCGTTATTATTATTATTTTACTCTTATAACTTTGTAGAGTGCTTCTGCCGCACGTGAATGTTAATGTAATTGAGTGTATCATCTTGCAGTAATTGAATGTTAATGTAATGATCTAGAGGCTTAAGAACTATCCATTGTCGAGTAATTTAAACTCATCATGCTTTCGGCCCTTGATTCATTCTTGAAGACTTATATTTGCTGTATTTGGTCAAGCAGAGGAATAGTAACTGGTGGGTTGTTGAGAGTCTTTTCTTTGTTATCGTGCTTGAAGAAGTTAATGATGAAATGCCTGTTACATTCTATCCAGGGAAATATGTAAATACTCTGAGACTTTGAAATCCAAACATGAAGAAGGCGAAGCATATTTATCTGAGATTGAGGTTTGAAATTGCTTATGTAATGTTATTAAATGTGAGGGTTATAATTGATGGAAGTATATTTTGGAGTAAATATTTCACACATTCCTTGCAGAGTATTGGGCAAGCATATGAAGATATGCAAACTCAAAATCAACACCTGTTGCAACAAATCACAGAGAGAGATGATTACAATGTCAAGGTGATTTTTAGATTTGTATTTGTAATGGTTGAAGTTGGGTTTGTTTATGGTTTTTTTCCTTCAATATTGGTCATAGCCCCTTGTAAGCCTACCTTTCGTTGGAGAGCATAGCATGATCATCATCTTTCAAAATATGATAAAAACATAGAAGACTGTTATTTCTAAGAAGTAAAGGATTAGAATAAGCAAGTAAAATTTTCTTGGTACAGAATCATAGGATGTAACACAATACCAGAACTTCAGTAGCTATTTGTGTCATTTTCTGAAGTTTAATAGTTAATCCTTTTACAAGCAAAGCTTTTTTGTCATGCCACATGCATTCTGGTATAAAATTGTAGCCAGACATTTATGCAGGCATTTCCTTCTCTAGATGCAGTGCTAACAATTCCGACAGCAATTAAAAGGCTTATGCATGCTGACATTAAAATTATGAAAACATGTATGTAAGAAATGTAACAAGTTAGATGCATAGTCTATGTTATGGTCAGCAAATATAAATTACAATTACATCATGAAGAAAAGGTTGAAGCCCTTTGTGTTGGAGAGCTTAATGTTTTCCTTTAACATTATGGAAATGTGGCGGTAAGGCTGCATATATCCGACTCTCCCTAGACCCTGCAGTGGCGTAATCCTCATGCATTGGGACCTTTAAGATTATGGAGATAGTTGAACCTGAGAATTATGGATAATCCAATGGTCAATATGTGCGAAATCATTAAAACAATTTAATAAAAGGAAGAATGCTATGCGTATATGTTGAGTTGGAGAATTTCATGACATTTTCTGTAAATTAGGCATAATAAAGAAGCTTCCACAGAATATGTCAATTTGTTTGACTATGATGCAATGTAGAGTTGGCTTATTGATGAGGGTTTGCATTCATTATCTTATTTCAAGGGTAAAAACATTAATAGTTGGCTGAACTTTGGCATAGTTAAATAGATTGTTAATGTTAGAGCTTTTCTTTAAGTGGAGGCCTTGCTGGTGTTTTTGGAGAACGCTAAGGTGTTATTCTGCTTCATACTCATTCTAGGGTAATATTTTTGTGAAAAATGAGCAAAATAGTAGTAGAAGACTAAAGCTGGGATGGAAGCAATCAAAGAGAAGAGTGGAGGAATGATTTGAGGAAAGTTGGAAGGATGAAAAGTCTCATCACCATTTCCAAATGATTTGAGGAAAGGCAAAAGGATAAAAATCCTCCTCATCATTTCCAATATGTGGGTTCATTATGCTTAAATAATAAGTCATCTTACCAATCTTGTGAACTGCTTTTAAGATCACTGTAAAGAGTTATGTATTAAAACAGTGAGGATGATGCGGGTAAAAGGTAGGATTCCAGTTTTTCCTATGTTGTCAAGAGTAAGAGCAATGGGATAGATAAATAAGTGGAAGGGGGATAAATTGATGGATGGCGGAAGCGGAAATAATGAATTAAGATGGAGAATATGGTAAGGTTCAAGTAAACCAATATAAATAATTATAAGCCTTTTCTGGCATGACCTTTGGGCTCGCACTTGTCTCTTCTCACCTTTAGTCTCACACCCAAAGTTCGCCATCTCGGTATGAGTCTCTATACTTGTAAAATCCTATTATAGTGTCGGTACGCGGTTTGTTATGGTAGTGTCGGTATGGGGTGGTATGGCATACTAGTATGGGTATGGTGCGCCCTGTACTGGGCAGTATGGCAAACCATGCTCATGTCTTTAATTTAGCAAGGCTTTGGTAGAAGTGTCCTATGTCTGTTAGATCACCAGGCAAATTCGATTGAAGTCACTCAACATCGCACTGAAAATAATCAGAGCCTCTTACCATGACCTCAAACAACATGCGAAGATGGAAAACTCTTAAATTTTATTACCTCAATTTTGTATGCGAAAGAGAAGACTGTCGGTATTTAGAGCTATAGCTAATCGATTTCATCTAATATTGGATTCATTGCCTAATTCTTACAGCACCCGATTAATGAGAAAATAAAATAAAAATATCTTTTCTAGTCCTAATGGGACTTATAGTTTGTTAACCTCTTATTCCTACAATGATTACTAAGAAGAGTAGAGAAATAGTTGTCACATCATGTTTTAAGTGACTTAGCCATGCAATGGCAACATCGTAATTATTAGCATCCTCGTCATCAACTTTCACCAAAAAGAACCTTAAGTAAAATGGCCAGAGTTTCCTCATCTGTATTATAATCGATGCAGTTCAAGATGTGCTCGAATGTAATCTTTGCATTAGATGTGATACAAGTTATTAAAGTTTATGTTGTTATTAAAAAACGGATAATTTATGACATACAAAATTTTAGTTCATGGATGCCTGTGGTCAAGATTCTGGCATGTGATTCCTCACATTTTTAGCTGTGGGATGGAGGCATCAAATAGCTTTGATTTAAATTTGGCTTTAGAGGCGGTTGTCGGGTTGTTGTTGTACTGATGAAAGGATCTGATGGTTTTGCGCTGATCATCAGAAGCACGGGACAACATCCTCTTTGCTATTGGATGACTTCCCTTCAAAATTTTTATAGACCAACATTTGGTTGGATTGGATGGCTTTCTGTGAGCTTTTAGAATATTCTGACATTATGAATTGCTCATCAGATCTGGTTTTCAATTGTATGTGTTCCCTTGCTTCTCTTTTTTTCTTTGGGAAAAGAGGGAGAAGGAAGGGGAAGGGGGTGGGGGGGTTCTTCCTTGGTTGTCAGATATCTAAATATGACTTGGAGGTATAAAGGTTGACTGGAGGAGAAATGGAAATAAGTATAATCATCGAGGACTCGAATGTTTGTTGGGTACATAATTTGGAGAAATATTTTCATGTCTCATCCTATTTATTTTGGAGGTTCATACAGACAAGCTCACAAGGTTAGATAGGCTTGGGTCTTGCTCATTGCAATTTCTGCATGGAGCCAATTATTGCCAGCAGTGCCAGGTTGGTCAATCTTGTCTCTCCTAGACCCCCTTATTGACTTTGCAACTCACAATCCAAGTATATACTGTGTCCAATATATTGCAGAAAATAATGGGATCTCTAAAATAATTTGGTTAAAAATAAAAGGTTCATTTATCTGCTCAGAGTTTTGCCTATTGATTTTTGCTAGTTTCTGAATGGCTAGAGGGAGGGTTGTGAGCTGTAAGCCAGTGATAATGCCAGTCAGGTGGAACAGTCTTATATGATTTTTGCTAGTTTCTGAATGGCTAGAGGGAGGGTTGTGAGCTGTAAGCCAGTGATAATGCCAGTCATGACATCTTTAGGAAGAAATTTGCCTCTAAAGTTGCCTAATAAGTTAACCATGATACAGATGAAGAGGCTTGTTGCAGAAGTTTTTAACAGTATGTGCTGATTAGAATCTCATTAAGGCATTGCATGAACCCTATGGTAGTAACAGCATAAGTTCTATTTCATCAAATGAAGCATTAAAAAATTGAGAATATTACATGAAAATGCAAGATAAACAGTATGACTGTTGTGTTCAGGGGTAGTTAGTTTGCTAGGTATTGGTAAAGATCTAGAACTTCATCCTCAAAAATGTGGTGAAAAAAATTAGTTGGTCTAATATCACCACCAAGTATAAAGCTTAAAAAATTACATTCTCCATAATTTGCATTCTAGCCACAAAAAAGAAAAAACCATTCAAAAGTATGAGAATTCATCCCCTACCTTCTATTGGTTGTGAGAATAATTAAAGCTTAACAGTGTGCACCAATGAAAGGCATTATGTGGGGCATAACACATATGCCTTGTATAATACAAGGTCTAGGTGTCACATTTTATGTAGCCTCACCCATCAGCCTCAAAGCATTTTCAAAGAACTTTGCGTTAAGGCACAAGGCAAGATGAGCTTCCAGCCTACCAAAAAATGTCTTGACTATGATATCGTTACAGAATTTCAGATTTATGGTATGGATACGTTAAGGAAGGCCGTGAATTTTGGAGGCCTTATTATACTCTAATGATTACTTTTAATAGGGATTAATAGGTGTTATGGGGCATTTCTTATCTTTGTATTAGTGGCCTTGTTAGGTGAGCAGTGTCTGCTTTGGATCTAGATTTAAGATGTTGGGAGTTAGATTACCTACATTTTCTATAGCTAAAAGTTTGTACCAACGGAGGGCTTCCAATTCTTTCGAGCGGATTTTGTTTACCATTTTTCTTGTGCACACCTCTAATTTTTAAAGATTCTTGTTAATTCACTCCTGCTTGTGCATCTGCTTCTGGTAATTAAGATGGACATTTTACTCTGCTTAATGCTAGCAAGGACATATGTTAAATTACAATATGAACAAATTGTGAAAATAGCCGTCATGCTTCATCTATGCATATTACTTTGAGTTCTGTCTCATTTTTTTAAATTCCTTATCTAGCTTGTTGTCGAGGGTGTGAGAGCAATGCAACTGAATGATGCGCTGCGGACAGAAATACAACTGATGGACAAAAAATTGCAACAAGCAAATTCAGTCATGGATTTATACAACCTAAAAGTCGGACATTTGGATGAGCAGGTAACTTTTTTAAATGGTAGATCCACCCGCACCCTTCCTCCAAAAA
This sequence comes from Elaeis guineensis, assembly GCF_000442705.2. NCBI lineage: Eukaryota > Viridiplantae > Streptophyta > Magnoliopsida > Arecales > Arecaceae > Elaeis > Elaeis guineensis. Next base: position 16,048,003 of record NC_025996.2, on the reverse strand, counting down.
AAAAAAAAAAAAATTAAAGACAATCAGTCACTGTTAAAGGTGCTTGAAATCTAATTCTGTACTTTTTGCAGTTAAAAGTTTGGTCAGAACACGTTGGGAAACTTGCGGAGGATGGGAGGCAAAATTCTGTTATTTTGGAGAATGCCCAGAGGAGGCTATTGGATGTGTGGGGTGAGTCTCAGCAGCTAAGGCAATCATTGGATGAAATACAAAGTAAGGCAGGGACAAGCCGACTGAATGTTACTGAGCTGCTAATAGAGCTAGAGAAGGAGAGGTAGTTAACTGATCTTCTATTTAATATTCTTGATGGGTGTTTTGCTAAAGCTCATGAATTTTTTGTGGAGCCAATCAGGTTTAACATGAAGAGAATAGAGGAGGACTTGGAAGTCATGACAAGGAAAGCTGAACATCTTAAGGCTCAAACTGAGGGCTATTCAGTTCTAGAAAAGCTTAGGCATGAAATAAGGGAATACAGGGGAATACTGAAGTGTAGTATCTGCCTTGACAGACAAAAAGAGGTAAGAACTCAAAATAGATTTACTGTAGTGTCTGCCTTGACAGGCAAAAAGTGGTAAGAACTCAAAATAGATTCTTTTTTTTTTTTTAATAATTAACTGTGTGCCTATGAAGCCCATTTAATTACACAACTGAAGCTTGGAAATTGACATAACTTTTTACTTTTTATTGATACTATTAAGCTATTTGTGTTATATAAGCTATCTTGTTAATCGACTAGCTTCTACTCTCTTTCTTGCTGCTGCTGCTGTTTTTTTTTTTTTTTTTTGATTAAGAAAATCTTCTACTTTTTGTTGTCCGCATATTTTGATTTGCAATTCTTTTCTTATGGACCTAGGTTGTTATTGCCAAATGCTACCATTTATTCTGTAATCAGTGCATTCAAAAGACCGTTGGAAACCGCCAACGGAGGTGTCCGGCCTGTGGCATGAGTTTTGGGCCCAATGATGTGAAACCTATCTATATATAATCAGGATGTGCAAGCTGTTTGTGCTGAAGATACAAATCCAATTGCATTGCGATGCTGGTGAGCAACAGTTCTGTGGCTGTGCGTGTGCTTATACTTGTAACATATCTTCATGGAGAATTGATTGGGTAGGTGTGTTGGCAGCCCCTCTCCATCCATAGCATGTTGCAGGAAATTGGAGGCCCATGGTTATGCTGTAGGTCTTTCTGTACATGATTTTCAGGCCATCTATTGTAAAGCCCCATCTGCACCCATTGAACTATTGGATGAGCCTACGCTATCAATTCGATTGTTTCGAAGATCCATGGAGAGCCTTATTGTTCCGTTGCATAGCTTTGCATTGTGCAATATCCAATTAATCTGAAGTCGGGTTGCAGTAGCAAATAAGAAATTTTATAGTCGCTCTGGTTGATTCTTGCAGTTTGTATCCTGTACCGTTGCTTTGGAGCGAGTGGCATGGTAAAGTTTCGATTGTTTCACATGCCTTATCCTGAGGCGGCGTTGCCCTGTGTACATATATAGGTGTAGGTGCTTGTGAAATTTGGTGTATCAAAGCTTCTTGGTATTTCTTTTTTCTGAATAATTCAGTTCTGTCGTCTAATTTAGAATGGTTTGTTTGATTGTAAGTTCAGTATACAAGTATGGAAATATTCAAAGCTAAATTGACGCATTCTGCACTTTGTTCTTTTTGTGGGATAAAGCTCGATGTGCCTGTGAGCCATCTCAGGAACTTCGTGGGACTGTAATATGTTGTGAAAATATGAAGCCTGTGTTTAAATGCCTCATCATATTCGAACGGATTGCATTGAAATCTCTGCGGCTAGCAGATTTTTTCTCATTTAGCTCATTATGCGATGTATAAATGGTAATGGATGGTTCTTTTTTCCTTTTTCTTTTGGACATAAAAGGGACTTTGAAATCATATTCAGACTGCTATCGTGTCGTTGTGGTTGGATGTGTGTGCGCGTGTGTACAAAGAAGAGTTGATGGGTAAGTTTTATTTATTTAAGTATTGATTTTTTTAAAAAAAATTGTGCATTATTCTCTTAAATTTTTCATATTTGTATATTAATTTCTATCATTTTCTTATTTACGTAAGGATCTTGTAAACTTCTTGTACAGATCGTTCCTACTGGCTCTCATTGACTGATTCTCGATTAACATCGTTCATGATTGCAAAGGGATAAAAATGTCCTTATAACTTGTAAATGAAAATCAGGTCTCAGCCCCTTTTTGCTTACACCATAATCTCTTTGGAGATTTGGTCGCTAAAGAAACAAAAGATAGAAGGACATGGATCAAAGGGTCAAATCAGTGCAAGGACGGTATAAGTAAAGCATTTCATTCATCTAGTTAACATGAGAAACGTACAAAGCGGTAAGTTACGAGTTTTAACAAAATTATAAACGTATAAAAGATAGGTAATAACATCAAATATAAAAGACTTGACGAGACTAATTGTTAAAATCCTTTTGTTTTCTATAATAATCATGTAGATCATTAACTCCGGCTTTTTAAACTCGGCCTTCAGACTCGATGAGGTTGGATGCAGTCTGGGGACTTGCTATGGAAAGAATTATTTCGTAATCTCTCTTTTACTGGCACGAACGAATAATAAATGCTGAAGCTGGGTCCTATCCAAGTGTTGGCACAACAAAATCACAAAAATAAAAGGAAATATGTTGGATCTAAAATAAATAGATAGATCACAGCACAGAAGTATGAAATAGCAGCCATAGAAGGACTAGCAGGCTGTTTATTTATCATCGGAAAGACTAGCAGCGCTGTTTATTTATCATCGGACATGATGATTATCATTAAGCCGAAACATCTCACACGGAATACACCAAAACCTCTGGATCTGGGAAAAGGGCAAACACCCATCACATCACCATCACCATCACCACCACCTCAAGGCGATGAGATCAGATGTCAGTGTCCAGGCGGTTTCCTAGGACGAGGTTGGGGTTCCTTGGAGCGCGGGCCTGGTCGCAAACGTTGATGGTGGCGGTGAGCTGGAAGGGCCAGGCGTCGGTGGCGAGCCACCGATAGACGTTGAAGAGGGTCTGGGAGCAGTTTAGGTGCGGCCCGGTGAACGTCACCTCGACGTAGTCGAGGGTACCAGCCAGGGTGCTTCCCGCTCCCGTCGGAGGTCACGTTGAGGCGGCAGAGCGGCGTGCTCAGCCCGCAGGGCCCCCTCCCGCTGAAGATGTCCAGGTTCCCCCGTTCGAAGTAGTCGTGGTCGGGGCCCATCAGGCCCCCCCAGGACACCAGGTCCTTCACCTGGAAGTCGAGCCCCGACGCGTCGCCCAGGGACACCCCGATCGTGGAGTCGGTACCGCCCTTGATCGGCGTCCCCGTCCGCACGTACACCGTGTACACGCACTCATCATCCTCCTGCTCTCATTATCCCTTATTTTTTCAGTTTAATCATCGTAACAACGGAACGATTTTACTTAAAATACAAGAGATCAGACGGACAAAACTAACACTTACAGCGGAGGCCAGCAAGGGGAGAAGGGCGAGGAGGAGTAAGAGAGAATGGAAGCGGCGAGCCATCATCTCTTTTTCCTGGGAGCTGTCTCTCCGTCTGTCTGAATCTCAGTGAGGGTGGTGGGTGCTATTTATATCCCCATCCATGCATACATCCTATAATTTCTCGAGAGATAGAGAGAGAGAGAAATGAGGGTGGAGCGAGGACGCGTGGTTGGGGCCACCAGCAATGTGTTCCTCGTGTTTTCCAGTCCAGCAGTAGCTGAGCGAGAGGGTCGGGGAGGGCGGCACTGTTCGGCGTGGACTGGATCATTGAACCCAGTCCAGTCAGGAGCGGTGATGATGCGCTGGGCCCGGTTTGGTTCTGTGACGCCCCGTTTAAGGCAGAACCTTTCTCTCTCTAGTACACTCTCACATGATACACCTTTTTTTCACATCTAACCCAGCCATGCGCACTCACCTTTTTTTCATCACCCTACTTATTCTCGATAAAATGGCGTCATAGCAGCTTACAACGAATCGGACAAATATATCGAGTGTCACGGGTGTCCTTTCCTCGCGATCCAAAGCGACGTCGCGTCTCGAAACAACGTGCCTCCAGTTTCAATCAGCATTCTTAAACAATTGCTGATTTGGCTACAGAAATCACACGAGGATGCTGAGGTCTTGGGATCAGTCATCAAGAGGTAGCGCAGCTGATCGCGCTCCAAGTTATCTCCAGCAAAAACATACGAGTCCAAGTCATTTTTTAACCACGAGGAAGCTTACCGTCCTCCCAGAATACCCGAGAAAAAACCGAGATGATTTAGCAAGGGCCCAACTTCATCTTCTTTTTTTTATTATTATTTTTTTCTTTTTATTAAAGAAAAGGAAAGCAAGAACAGTCGAACGAACAACGTTGCCAATATACCATGTCAAACACTGCATACTTCTTTTTTCTTCAATTTTATTTGAGTAGCAAACAACCGTCAGACTCTTTCACTTGTATTACCATTTACCACCAGAAAGAGTTTGAACAAGCTTTCATGTTACTGAGAATTCAGATATGCATGACACACGTGGTATGTACAATGTGTTCCAAGATACGCTGCATATGGACAAGAACGACCACTTCAGGCCACCACTGCAGCCCTAGCTGCCACCTGCTTTACAGCCAAAAAGCAAATCAAATCTGAGATCTCACGACACTCGAACCCAACAACCCCCACAAAGTCGGTTAACCTAAGGTGTATGCAAGTGAAAATTTTCCCTATTATGATATTTGCATCTAACATCTTCATTCAACAACTAAATATACTAATAACTTCTAACTCTATTTCCCTCCTTTTGAGAACCCAAGATAACGAAGTAATGATTCGATCAAAATTAAATAACAGGTAGCATACCTTTTAACAGTGGCTGGAGCTACCAAGATCAAAGTCCATAGTATAGTCATATTCGATGGTGGGAATCACCGACGCCATAAATTTCAAGAATAAGAAAAGGTACCTGCACGAAAAACGTAGAAGCAAAATAAGGAAAAGAATAGTTCAATAGCATAGAGAGCAGGATATTTTGTCTACAAAATATTAAAATGGACAGGTAAAAATAAAGATGGCTATTAATTGGAAGGGAGAATTACAGAAATGAGACAAATGACAAATCAACTTGGAAACGATGGAAGCATTAATGTGATTCTGCATATCGTCCAACAAAGGTCGAGGAAAATGTATACTGTTGATCCAATTTGCCGAATTTAACAAGACAGTACCTTTGTTAAAACTCAACAAGGAAGAGAAATGGAAGGATTTTTTATGCCACCATAAATGCATAATACAGGCTTGAGGTATAAATTATGGCACAACAGAACATTACTTATCAACTTCTGGTTCAACTCCACGTGACATTAGAACATCAATGATCTTTTTCATCACAGCCCCATGTCGACATGGATGCACAGACGCATGCTTCCCTGGCAGATGAGGATGGTCCTCAATTGTCACCTGTATTTCTTCCAAATGTGATTGGAATTGTTAATACAAATCAAAAGGATAAGAACATAAAGTTAAGACATTATAATTCAACTTCTAGAGAAATAATGATAGCATCAGAAAGGCCTTGGTCTAAAATCAAATCTTATCCACAAAGCAAACAACAGATTCATCACACAACAAAACGCAAGATCTGAACCTGCCGTTAGATGAAGATTCTTTCAAATAACTACAAAAAAGAGAGCATGATTCCAATGCATATGAGTAGCCTCTCCATTCCAGACAAGCAAAAGGGTGTCGACACCACACCTTTGTTGAACATTCTGTTAACTATGAACATCATTTCGCTTGTGGCCTTCATTTATAAATCCTAGTTGGACAGATCTATATATAAACCTAACTAGCATCTAATAACAATCATTTAACTGTATTATTTGCCTTTGCTCCTGTAAATAACAGACCCTTGCCTAACTCGGAATCCTCAGATGTTTCATGAGCTTAACAACACATTTAACATACAACATTTTTCACTGAAACTTGCCTATTCATAAAAAGCAGCTTCCACCAGCTGCAGTCTCTTTCCATGCTCCTTGAGCATATTCCTGGGCTATCCCACTAATGCACCAGCTAAAGAACTCAACAAAGGAAGAATCGGATATAGCCCAAATGAAACTATATTCTAAAAGATGGCTGCACTATGTGGGGGTTAAGGAGACTGCGTAGTAATATTTGGTATGCAAGCTGCATATGCAGTTACTATTTTCTTAACAATCTAAAAAAATACATTAAATCCAATAAAAACAACGACGACAACGACAGTAATATTTTTCCTTTCCTGATAAACAGTTGAAATGCTAATAACAACTAGCAATTAGTTCTTGCCACTTAGTGCTTAATACTAACAGCCAAGTTATAATACTAAAAAAAGAGCAGACCAATGCTTAAGATCCCTATTAGGCCCATTGAAAACCACATCAAACCAAAACCATCAGCTTGAAGCCTTGAACCTAGTTCATCTGCACAGAACTACCTAAGAGTGGGCTGGATATGCGGCCCTAGAATTATAAGTAGACCACATATATGGCCACATAATGCTATGTAGACTTCCTTTTCGGCCATATGCAGCATGAATGCATATTGTAACTGTATCTAAGCAATATGGTGTGGTCGAGGGGCTGCATCTATATGCATAGGCACATATGTAGTTGCATGCACCACATTTTGACACACTAGCAAATAGCTTGTTTTGGTAAATTAATAAACCTTAACTATGCCACAATCACGTGACAACATCCTGAGCTGTGCAAACTACATGCACAAGCATAGGAGCACATGAAATAAAACACACATTCTCCATTGGCATGCATACAAGGAGACAAGGAAACCCATAGGGATCTACGTGATTTCATCAGTAGACAAGAGGTAGGCACACCAGTGGGCAATACCAGCCTGGTCAACTTGAAGACTCATACCAAAAGAATTTCGGGCTTGGGTTTATTAGACATGGCTTAACAACTATCCCTGGTGTTAGATGTCCAGACTTCAATCAACTTTTGGACAGATAAGGCTTGAATTTTTACACTATTGGTCACATGACACATGATGTGATCAAAGGATTTCAGAAAATGCGACAACGAGATTAGATGCATCAAAGACAAAATTAAGGTAGCTCAATCCTACTTGCTTTCGTACCAACACCAAGCTCACAACTGCTCATATGGACCCCCTTCTGCTTGCTTCCCTCCTTTCCTTCATCTTTCCTTTCTCCACCCTTCACAGTATAGTGCAGCAACAACCAATAACGCCTAAACCATGACCACAACCTTAGCTCTTGTTCTTTACAGGTCATATATACATGCATGCATAATTTTTCCTAAGACATGTCTATCTCATACCCTTCCCTGAATTGTACATTGGGTGAATGAAAATGATACTCAACATTGTTCATTGTGTAATACATACACTAAAACATCGACAAAAAATTCAAACTGTACAGGTAATTTTGACCCATAGCTCAAAACAAATTATTTGTTCCCTTTTCATCTTTTTCTGTGAAAAGGATATTTGTTAGTAATTACATGATGACTAATAATTAAGTTTCATCACGATGTTTTAAGCACTAAACAAAGTTGTAAATCATGATGAATCAGTTTATCATCGATTCAGATGTACCATAGCCAAATCCAGCAACAAGCAATACAATTGGATCCACCAGATGGTCTAATGGCTAGCTGCCTGTGGTTCAAGTAGATCTTGGCCCAAGCCTGACCTGACAAATATATGCCCTCACTGAAAGGACTCTACAAGGTTTCCTTAAAAATTCTAGTATTGTTTGGAGTAATCATACATATATTGCATAAAAGAAGAATGTAGAATTGTACAACTGAGACTAAATTATCCTAAACAATATACAATTGTTGCATCAGATCACCTAAGGAATTTATGGTAGTTTAGGATGCCAAATTCAGAAGGACATGTAAAGCCTGGTAGTTCTGAACAGTTTGTGGCAAAACCATAACAAACAAATATACTTCAGATCTGTTCAATATCTCTATATCTTGTATACTAGGAGAAACATAAATAGAAAAAATGATTTTAAATATCTATGCCATCATGCAATTTCCAATAAGGATCACCTTAGGCCCTTCAGATATGGTGCAACCTGCGCATAAAGAAATAATTTTTGGTAATCTAAGCAAAGTTCATCTAATTCTTAAAGCAAACTGATAAAAATGGTAAACCTTTAGGGAGAGGAGAGAGGGAAGAAAGGGTGGTGGGTTATTATTAACACAAGTGTGATTGAGGGGAGCTTTCATGATTATCAAACAGATTAAAAACTTGGGGCAACTCTCATATCATGATGTTTGGAATCAAGATGTGGTTGCATGGATGGTGATCACCAAGTGAACATCCCAGGTGGCAGGTTCAGTGAGGGCCAGTAAAGCAAACCCTGTGGGATGACATCTTGGAGAATGATAAATGTCTAACCTTTGAAACCAAAAGCAAGACAAAGTTTAATGTGTAACCAAGAGCAACAAACAAAGTTTAATGTGAGAGCAAGAGAGAATATGTCAGCATAAAGAAATGGAGTAAAATATAAAACTGTAATTATAGAATAAGTTTTGAAACCATAAGTTAGCAATCTCTGCTATCAACTGCAGAATGCAAGGACTTCGCAACTGAATAAAAACAAAAGGAGAATATAGGGATGTATTTAAAATTTTGAGCCAAGCGATAGTTCATGATCACATCCAGAGATAAAAGCAAGAGATTCTGATCAAAGGCAAGAGCATACTTTAGCAAAAGGGTAAGTAAGGAAGGTCTGAAGCAAAGAAGGCAACATCAGCACAAAGTATGTACATAAGTGGATGAAGATGATTGCAGTAACCTGGCATCTGATTCATGCGAATGGCTTATGTTAGTCAAGGCACAGAACACCAACATTATAAGGTTTGCACTTCTGAATACTACTATTGATTTTGAAGTACTCTTGCCAACAAGATCATGCACCAATCACCATCTTAGGTTCTTAGAGTAGGTAATGATAAGCAATAAATCCTTTAATTGTAACCAAGCTAGTTCAAGCAATTCTTAAAGAAGAATTGCCAGAACCATAGTCACAATTCCAAAATAATCTGGCTAGAGGAAGATTCAAAGTTCAGATTAAATGCATATTGTTTAACAAAAGATTACAAAGATTTTGAATAACTTAAAATTAGAAAAATGAAAAACAATAATATTACAAATATAATTTAAAAATTAGCCAAGAAAAAAATATGATAAACACAACAAGAAGAAACAAAAAGAATACCAACTCCAAAATGAGAATTTTATGATCAAGTTGCAGACAATTCATAATTATTCATAAAGTTCTTGAACATGTGAACAATTCATGGATTTTCATTTCAGAAAATAGTTTAAAGAATCACTCTACTAACAAAAAAAAAATTGTGAATAATTCAAAGTTTCTCCAGTATTCTAGAAAATAAGGTTGTTATGCATGTGTATTTAAGTACTAGCATGCCTTATTTTCTATCATATATAAGTTTGTTTTATGCCTAACAACGAAGGTGGGTAAGATCATGAACTCAGGTTCAAAGCCAGGAAAATGATCAGTCAGTCATGCACTGATGCACATCATGTAAACTGCTATATGACATTTCCCAACTTTATCCCTTTCTAGTGCAACGGACACTTGAACATGATGGTCAATCAACACAGTTTCATGCCAATAAGGTCCTCCAATTGTCTTGAGGATCTGCACAATTACTCGAGCCATCAAAATTGTATGGTCTTGGATACAAACTGAGAAGATATTTTATTCTTTTATCTTAGCTTCCGCATTGACACAGATCAAAATGAATCAAAATGAAAATGATTAATTGAGCAATATTCCAACAGGATCTATGTTGTCCGGGAAAGAATAAAATGAAATGGCAACATTACTATCAAATAAAAGGGACAAAAATAACAGCAACAAACACAACTGAAAAGACATTATACAAGTGCAAGGAGGTTAAGAAATGAAATTAGGGACAGCAAGAAAACATTTTGCCTCTAAATAATCTACTAAAAGTATTTGTGGAAAATTTTTCACTTTCTGTTATGGAAGATGGATTATAAGAAAAGCTCTCTCAGTCAAGAATTTGTAAAAAGATAACTACATAAATGTGTTTGAATGTGTGCCGGTACACAGAAGCACATGTACTGACACAAAAGAAAGAGATCCAGTTGCATGAATTTATGTTCTCATATGATACTAATGTTACAGTGCAAATCCACTAAATGGCAATTCAAATTAAGAATGTATCAGACTAGCAACCATGGAGCTTGTAAGTGGAATAAAAGCTCAAGCATATAGTAAGTTATCAAATATTAATATAAGGCATATGCATGTGGAGTCACATTTTGAACATCATAACAGTTAGAAGTCATCACCGTTTTGTGTGCATGGTCCTGGCTCACATCTTCAAGTACAAGCTCTGGCTGTAAAGGCATTCTTGACTGTAATAACACATCGAAATAAGTTGATAAGGAAATGGCCTGGTGAAATTATACTACTTTATGGTTTATTCTTGTAAACATTGACATCAAGCCCACTAGTCCAGTGAGTAATCCCAACAGTCACCCACCATGACGACAGCACATCTAGCTATTCAAAACTTACCAACAACAGTAAGTAAAACAAATTCTAACTAGGGCTGCAAAATGTCCCCAACCAGTGCAATCAGATATAAATATGTACCCAATAAACAAAAAAGGAAAGTGATAATGTAAAAGTTTAAAAGAAAAAATAAGACAACTATAGGTTCTCTTAATTTCGAAGATCCAATTTTCCTAATTTCTGGCACTGATACATAACACTACTTAGCCTCACACCAAGAACCCACTAAACAGGCTCCAACATAAGGTATTAAATCAAAATCCAGCATCAAGAAAACTAAATAAAAATAAAATTACAGAACTATGTTGCAGGAAGTGCGTATAATTTGGTTCCTTTTATGGCAACTTTGTCCAACAATATTTGAGAAAATATTACTCATTCTTAAGATAGATTGGTGAATCAATCACTCATTCTGGAATAGTTATTTTAGATATAACATGTTATACCGAGGCTTTCTATACCTCTAAATGGTTGGTAGTAGCTTTGTTAACAGTGAATACCAAAAGGTCGCTAACAGCCTACCACCACAAGTGACTGATATAGGTATCTAGCATCCAAATCCTCTCATAAGATATATGGTTACTTTTGATATAATTGTTACATTGCATGTATTGACTATATTGCAAATATATAGGTTTAGTGGTACAACCTCATCATATCCAGTAAGCCATACACGAGGAGTTTGGTAATATTTATCATACCTGCAGCAAAAATTGCTAGGTTAGACCTGTCCAGAAAAACAGAACTATCAAAATATTTTCAAAAATATAGATACATATAGATTGCACTATAGGAAACAAAGATATAGTAATAAGCCTAGCTAAAAAAAAGAAAACTCAAAAATTCCAAAATAGCTAGTTTGATGGGTTCCCATAAAAGTGTAAAAGAGCTTAACTTTTTAATATCAACTGTACTTACTAGATGGCTAACAAACTTCTAAAATTCTGAGATATTCAATAGCTATGTGTGTCAAGAAGAAAAAACATAGTTTATACATTTCAGTAAAATACAAGCTATCATGATTCCAGATAGGAAAAAGACACTATAATACACTGGTATGAGCTCTGAATGTTTCTTAGTCCACTGCCATCATGGCCACCTTATTCACCTTGGAAATCTTGTTATAGCTTGTGTATCCTGATCCCCAACCTAACAAAATTAACACATAACAGTCTACTGAGAAAGGGGAGTAGTAGTTTTAATGACATGTTTCATTCCTTAGATTCCTTTATATCTGTCTACCTCGCTGCCTTCTAATACTTCAAATAATTGATTCATCATTAATGTGATAACAGATGCAAAAGTAGGCAACCCAAAATCATATCCAAGAAACAAAAATTTTGAATCCATAAAAAAGTTTATCTGAACCATGGGCATAATTAATAAGCAATGAAATTAACATGAGTGGAAGGGAGGCTGGATTAATGAGTTTGGATGAGGCTCCATGAACAGCAATGAATGAAAGTTTCACTTAATCACTGAAAGTTGATTGATCAGTTCACATATTAGTCACTAAATTATAAGTGAACAAACTTTTACATTCTATTGTAGCGGCTAGGCGATTAAGCATATAACTGATAACTGTATTTTTCATGGACAACAAAACATATAAAGTTGGCTATCAATTTACTAGAGAGAACATGGTGAATGAAAAAAATAAAAATGGTCACTTCAAACGTCAGGTAAAGACTAATTAGCTAGTATGTTCACAGAAGTGTAGCAACACAAGCAATTAGTTGTGTGCTCGGGAAGGCTTAGCTCCTCAAATTTCTATGCTCCAAGTTGAGAAGGAACATTGATGCTTTGATGATGTTTTTATTTCTTGGATCTACTTATCAGGTTATTGAGATGTTTAGGGGTGCCTTAATGCATGTGGACCAAAGTCATGGTCCAAAATCAATGTAATAGGCAACTCATTAATTGGTAAACCATAAGTTACCCTTAAGCGATTACCCCAACAAAAAAGAGCTCAAGGGAGGTACACAGCACCCTACCAGATTGTGGACCTTTCTTGCTTCCTTTTTTTCAATATATTTTCCTTTGTATTCTCTCTTCTCCTATCTGATATTTAAAGGGGAATATATCTAAAAATTAAGAATATTAAGGAAAGTCAAGAAAACAATTAACATGGACTCAAGGAACTACTTAATCGTAGCACAACATGTTAATTAATAAAATGAAAATTTCATGCGAACAATACAATACATCAATTGGCCACCCCACAAAGAGATGCCTAATTGCTCAAGTAAATGCAGCATATAACCCTACCAAATAAAGATAAGAATAAAAAGCTGGGGGAAAAACGAATTGATGAAACCTGAAAACTGCAAGTCAGGTAACCTTAGGGATTTTTAGACCAAGGGGATATGGAGATTATATTTCATCTGCCTTGTCAGATAACTAAACCCATATGAAGAGATAGTATAAACCTAAACAACCTAGGTCGTCAAGGCTAAGCTGAGCCATTTAGAGACCATCTGATCAAGCCTCTTAGAGGCCAACTAGGTGGCAGGATGGAACTAAGGGCCAGCTAGGCATCTGTGCCAACCGAAGCTAGGTGTCTGCAACACAGTCTAGGAAAAGCCTTCCCAGGCACCAATAACATAATACTGTCAGTCATCCGACAACCACACTCTACAAGCAAACAGAACATTCTAAGATAAATGCTGTAACTAAATCAGGAAAGAAGAATGTGTGTATGCATTTATGTGCTCGTGTTCGAAGGATAGGCACTATGTGATATGAGTATATGCAACTAACCATTTGTGTTTGAATATTAAATAAAAATAACTATATAAAATGAAACAAGATATGCAACTCTTGATCGCAATACTAATATGTCAATTATATCCTTGAGACAATTTACATAAGAGAATGGTCTTGATTTTCATAAAAATAAGCACTTACGTGATGCTAACATCATATGTTCTGGTTCGAAGGATGTTGTCATCCTCAGGTTCATGTGCAACAAAATAAGTTGGCTGGAGAGTAGCCTGCATTTAGTCAAAACAACATATAGATGAAAATTCGAAATTTACTTCCATAAGTGACTAAAGAAGGGGTATAGAAATTCAAAGTCATTAATGACTAAAAAGACCACTCCATAAGTGATATAAAGAATGCTTAAGAAGAAATTGACCTCATAAAACAAGCAAAGGTTGAAAGCATAGTCAATTAAGTGTCCAAGTGAGCTTGTAAAGGCATAGAAGGGATGTACAAGAATTGGTAACATGTTTTAATTGATGGAAAAAATCGGTAACATGTTAAAACATATTCTACAGGAAAACATGAAAAATGCTTCCCATTATTTATGATGGTGATTATAAAAACAGAGAGTTAAACCAATTGGCAGTTTAGTGTCTCATCTTAAATGAATATTTTGGATGGAATCTTTCAAACCTTCCGTGTACTGAAAGTATAATAATAGATACTTTTTTAACAACTAAATATCAAAGTTATGCCAAAATGAAATGAATGTCATCATTTTTGGCCAAGAAAAATTAGTTCTAATTTTGGTGGTTCGGCTTTTTGGTACAAAATTTTGGTGGTTCTGCTTGTAGCAATGGTTTTACTCTAATTTCATCCATTTAGTTGAAATTATAAAGAAACTTAAAAATGCCAACTTAAATTAAGTAAAATAAAGTGTGAAGGAACATCTAGTGAAGAATAATATATTAGAAATTTTTCCGAAGTAAAAAAAAAATGCCAGCCATTTTGTGTCAAAGAAGTAAATAAATTTCAAAAATAAAATATTAAAAAGCATGCTTAATGTTCATAATATCACTAACAGAAGTATATGTGCAATCGCTTATTAGGTTAAACCCCATCCTAAGGAAAAAAAAAAGTTATTACATAACCTATTAAATAATTTTAATCTTAAGGATAATAAGATTTTAATAATTCATTTCGCAATTCTGAATTGGGATTATATAGAGGATCAATAAGGTTATCAGAACCAGACTTCAACTGTTGAAAATATAATTTGATTTTGTATTAGTTCATTTGTATTGGTAGAAGAATACAAGTATACCCATTCGAGTCCCATGTTGTCAAGGAAAAAAGAATCAGCAGGACATGAGGAGGTGAAACATTTGGTTAGTGGATAGGTCAGAAAGTCCCTGGCTTCTCAAGAGATGAACCCTTGTCATCTCATAAATTCAAAAAAAAAAAGAAAGAATTTGATTCAAGGCATTAACCATTTGATATAGTTTTACAAGCTCCATCACAACCATTGAGAGTTATAATTTTCTAATTATTATGGTACAATTGGTTTAATATAGAAAGAAGAGGGCTGGCCTTAAGCACAATGGTATGGTTCATTGTAATGTAGGTGTCATGGGGTCAAAGCATAGAAACAGTCTCTCAGCACATAGGGGTCACACTGTGTCCATCAAGGTTTAAATAGAAAGCAATGATATTGGTTAATCTGCTGAGATCAATACCCTTTAATGGCTAGCATTTAATGAATTTCAACTAGAGAGGGCACCCAACAATGCCTCATGAAGAAAGGAGATTTTTAAGGAAAGTGGGCAACTTAGCTATGTCTCAAGAAAGCAAACGACACTGAATGGAGATCCGGCTCTCCATTCCTCAATGTTATAGTTGGAATGATTTAAATCCACATGTTTATTAGAGTTTTGATGTCATTAAATCTCATCTTCTTAGATTTGATCTACTCAATCAAATTCAAGGGTTGCAATTTGTGATCACTTCAGGACAGAAATTTGATGGCAACTTTGTATAGGATACACTAGCAAAGTAACATACTATAACAAAATCTCTATGAAATCTGGAAATCTACGACAGCCGAACATATGTAAAAGAACTTTTTCCTTGGATCTCTTTAAATCTGACATCACAATGTTTCGAAATGCTCTCAAAACTTATTAAATTTAAGATTAATCTAGAGAAAACGTGATCCTTCATTTAATGAAATAAAGAAGTGCAATTGGTCCCATAAGTAGGCTTCAGCCAAAACCACAAAACAACCTCACTTTTGGATAAGGTTTAAGTTGAAGTTGAATTTTGGTTTCAGTTTCAACATTCCATATAAAATATCCGATGCTTGCGCAACTGTTGTACTTTACCCTTATTTCTCTCGATGGAATTTTCTTTTCTTCTCCTTCATCTATCCAATTAGTATCATGTAAAACTCTATTTCTTAAACTGACAATCTCAAACCGCTTTTTAATGAGATTTGAGGCTGTCCCACCTCAGCTTCCAAACTCTACATGCTTCTTTATCTTAAGCATTCCTGATGACATAGCAGAAGAATTAGTTCCCATTCCTTTGTTTGTGGTCTGATAACAAAGAACACTGACATGCAGCAAAATATGGTGTCATCAGAAGTCGAAGTATCCCTCTAGGGGCCCATTTGTTTGGTGCAAGTCGGCTGAGCAGGAGCCCACTTCAATCAAGTGGATGTGGCTGCCAATTCTTCCTAAATTAGGCCATCGCAGGAACTCACTTCAGCTTCAGTTCGGGCCAACCAAATGCCCGAAGTATGCTCCCTGGGACGAACTGAGTTCAGATGCCCAATTACAGCCAACCAGACAGGCCTTAGTAGAACACAAAATACATCAGCAATGGATAGGTTTCATTTTTGAGATAGAAAACGAGCCATTAGAATGTGGAAACAATAAAATTGCCCCCAAAGCACGGCAACTAAATAACAGAATTTCACAGACACAAGAACAACTTGGCAATTAAAAAGGCCAATGCACATCAGATGAGCAGAGCAACATCCTCAAATTGTGAAGTGGCAAAATGAAAGAGAATGCAACTTACCGGATCATTCTCAACAAGGTTATCGGAACCTTCAAAATCTGCCATGTCAGGTATATCTTCCTCCTCTTCACCACCAAAATATGAGGGGATGGACCGAATAGCCTGGCCTTTGCTGATCTCTAGGGTGTCCATCGAAGGTAAGTTATCCTCCTCGTCATGCTTAGTCTCTGGAAATTCAAAGCCAAACCATCAACATAAAGGAAGGGCACATTGCAGGAAACCCTATCCAAAAGAAGCAATGCCTCACCTCTCGGCTTCCCATGAGTCGCAAGCCAGCCATCATTATCATCGTTATCAAGCAGAATTTCCCCTCCTGCAGCTTCATATTCTTCTTCCACCGAAATAGCCCTCCTTAGACAAGGCACTGAAAACAGAGTAATAACACCCAAATGCGTGTCAAGAATATCCACTGGTCTCATTGAAATTAAGAACATCGTGTACCCAAGATTCTATCTTTTTTTGGTACTTCCATTCGTCTCATTAAAATCAAGAGCTGCGGGTTGCCAAAACTTCAATTTTTGCCTCAAACTGTACCCTACCCAGTCCGGAACATCAATTTGGGACAACAACGAACTGAATTTCAAGAAAATTTCAAGAAAGGGACGTGAGTTCCCATACCGTTCCTCGTGATGAGATATTGCTTGTCGGCGGGCAGGTAGGACTTCCTCTTGCTCGGCTCGCCCGCCTCCCTAGCAAAATCCATAGAGCAAATAAGCCATAAAAAGGCGAGAAGAGATGGAATACCTAAAAAGGGAAATTGGGGAAAACAGGGGGAGAAGGGAGCCGCTAACCAGGACCAGGTAGGGCACTTGGAGACGAGGTTATCGCCGGCGAGGACGAACTCGGAAACGCTGAGGACACCCTTCTCCTTGAAGGCAGAGACGGTGCGGGGGCCGGTGATCCTCTCCACCGTCCCTTTGAAGGCTTCGTGAAGCTTCTGGGAAAGCACCATCTTGCTCTCTCTCCTTTGTTAACAATCGAATCGAAATGCGATCCAATCGAAACTAATAATGCGAGAGAAAAAGAGGATAGAAGAAAGGAACGCAGGGAAGGAAGGACATGCGTGAGAAGCCGAGAAAGGGTTTGCCCATAACTCGGATTGCTTGACGAGGAGCCGATGTACGGGCTCACTGAACCATAAACCGTAAACCATCGTTGCTCATCGTGAACCGGATCCGGGGATTCGTAAGTGGGGTCGGAACCGGTAGATGCGGCATTATTTTTGATTCGTGGATGATAAACTGACACCATTAAGAATTTTCCGTTGCCGCTTGGTGGTAATTTTTCTATCACCATTCGGATTTATTTTTATAAATAATATTATAAAAAATTAATTAATTTTTTATTAACTAATTTATTTAAATTTTTATATTTTTTAAAATAAATAATTTATTTTTTTATTTATTTATAAAATAACAATAAATTAAATATTTAATCATATTTTTAAAATATCTTACCCTCATTTTCAATATTTTTATCGTTCAATACTTAATAACCCAATCATTCACTTTCTTCAGATCTAAAAAAATATAAAAAATATTATGAAATAATTTATTTAAAAAATATTAATAAATTATTTTTATTTAAATATTATCTTTTAAATATTTATTTAGAAAATTATAAATTTTTAAATAAATTTTTTATCTATAAAAAATAAATCCTAAAAATTTTAGGAGAAGTTTTTTTTTATTATTATTATTTTTTACCCCTTGATCCTCCTCTTGGCTGATTTTTAGGAATTTGAGTCGAAATTGCGGTCAACATCTCCAATTTTATAAAATTCCCTCTCCAAAAGGCAAAACCTTCGCATATGCCCCCTGACAAGCTATCCAACCATTGGTTTACACAGTAGTAACATGCTATGCAACATGACCTAGCACATACCTTGGCATGTATCTCTAGCATATTTCAATTTAACATTCATCATTGCAGAACACATTGGCAGCAAACCTGAAAGCTGAAATAATTGATATTTTGCTTTGCATATATAATAATAGCCTATTTACATATTTTTTTAAAAAGTAACAAAAGAAAGACGGTAGTGCACCCAAAAACAAAAAAAAAGACAAAAAAACATTACGACGCGATATACATCAAAATAGCATTTTGTGTCTCTAGGTGAACGGAGAACTAAAACCAATAAAACGAGGGTGGGAAAAAGCAGTCTAAAATACTTGCGGATACCCTATCACCTCCGAAGTGAGGCTGAAAGCCCCCGACACCGAAAAGTGAGAATATACAGATTTCAATCCTACGATAAATTGCTTCCGCTGCGGCTTGAGCAAGCAATGCTGCTAGAATATAGAAGCGTCAGGGACAACATTCATGAATATCACGGACACAGTAACCACTTTTAAAATCTAATAAATATCATCTTCATGCAATAACACCGTACGCAACCTCGCTACCAGAACAAGGTTGATGCTCTTCATGCTTTACTACTGATGTTTGCCTTACGACATTGATGGTTGTGTTAGAAATATCAAACTTTACCGGTGAAATGGATCGTCCAACAAGTTCAAACGGCCAAACAAACAATCTGAAGAAAAAGAAACCTTTCATTTCCATCAAAACCACCAGGATTTCCTGCACTCACATACTGTAGCAAAACAACTCGTAAAATCCCCACATCTTTGTATGTATGACTGTACATATATTTACGACTCGTCAGCAGCAAACTGTAGTGACAGTGGCACATGACATGACATGACATGGTAGCCAAGCATGATCACACAGGGCTGGGATTTGCGTAGGCCACACAAAGTGCCTTCTTCAATGCAGAAACAACAGCATACAACACCAAACCATTACAAATTTCTTCGACGCCAGCACCCTCAAATTTATCCTCACCCGATGCATTCTCATGAACTTTATTACTGCATGGCCAAACAGCCCAAGCCATGAACCAATAAGGGCTAGCATCATATAGAGAGCCTCCTTTGGTCCTCCCACAATGCTAGGTTCATCGTCACCCACCTCCACGTATGTTGGGCCGGGAGAATCATTCTCATCAACTCGGTAAAGGCCAAGAAATTCATTCAACCAATCAGACAATCTGACCAAAAGCCTTGCCAGCCATGCTACTTCAGTGTCTGAGATAGGTCTCCTCATCCAATCACCTTTATATTTCACATCAGCCCATGTACGTTTCCCCACTCCTGGATGCTTAGGAGTGAATACCTCACGTCCGTATAGCAGGTCATTTGTGTCTTCGGATAAGATAGGTGTCAAAGACTTCCTGATGGGACCCCCAAAAAGGATATTCATCTGGGATCTCATTGAATCCAAAGCCTGGAGGTTATGTGAGACGTCCCCAGAAATTAGCTGGATTTCATGCTCGGCGCGCAGCACAAACAGCTGGAGGACCAATCATGATAGACAAGAATTTACAAATTTATTAGGAATTTTTTTATCAACTGAGGAAAAATGCAATAAGCACCAAAAAAGATCAACAAAACTACTATAAGATTATTAATTTTGAAAATGTCAAAACAGATCAGAACTAACATTAGTGAAGAACAGAAGCCATACAGAGGTACAGCACTAACATGTCAACTAGCACCCAGTAAAATGTAAACATCCTAGGCTTTCTAAGCTGATACTAAAATCTACCCAACTCTGAAAAACTCTTAAAGCAAATTCAATTCACTTTGGGTTGAGACTATACATCACCACATAACTTAGCGAATGCCCAACCTTCGATTAATGTTCTCTCTAATCACTATATGCCATGTCAGCTCATCAATGTTCAATGTCAATGTAATTTAGCGAAAGTCATATAAGCTGCCAGTGCAAGGTACCAGACAGTAATGATGGTTGCTTGACAAGCAGAACAGGTACCTGCAGTAATTTGTAAGCTCCATCTTCGCCATCACTGAAAAGTCTCAAGTCATGGTTCCAATTCTCATGTAAGAAAGACCCATCTGCATCACTTTCACATAGACCGTCCTCCCAATCCTGACATTAACATAAAAATGGGCATATCATCATCAGACAGATTAAATGGTATCTCAAGCAGGAAACTTGCCACACACACCAACTCAGAGGAAAAACACTTAAGAGAAGAGAAGGTAATACTAAAAAAAAAAAAAAGAAAAACAGAAATATAGACATTGGAAATTCATACAGGTTACCGTATCTCATTTTTTAAATGATTAATGAAGACTCATGCAAGGGTCAAAACCATTCATTACCAGCAACTGTTCACGAATTGATGGTACATATTTATGTACTTCATCAGAAGAATATGAAGAAGGTCCAACTGGTTTAGAATGGTACGCAGCATCAACTTTCCGAAGGAGTTCCAGCAGCTCTCTGGATGAAGTCAAGACGTTTAGCACCTGTAGAACAGGTCAAATGACAAACCCGATCAAAACTAGAACAAGATGAACGAGTTAAAGCCATAGTCCATTTGCAGCTGTTTCAGATTTAACAACTTAGCCGAATTTTTTTGAACTAGCATATTTATGTAGTGTAATAATGATATAAGCACAATAAAGGCAAAACCAACTCAAGCATCCCCTATTCTCTTTTACTAATTAATCAAGAGCTACTTTGTTCTTCAGCCAATAAGGCATAACTACATCAAATATGCATTCACTGCAAAGCCTAACAACAAATTATGCTGCATTATAGAAGCACCAAAGATGGAATACTACTACTAGTAGAGTTTGCATAGCCAATAGCAAAATTTCAAGAGAAAACTTGCTGATAAAAAAATGTGTAAGAATGTACAGATAAATTGCAAATCAGCCTCTAGACATGGCAGGGATGGATTATTTGGCTTTGAGAGACATATTTTTGCTAAGTTTGTCACAGTCTTCAAAATGAACTCTACCAACTGGCAAGGCAGCTGCTTTTAGGTATGGTGGTAACTTTGGAGCTTTCCTGCAAACCCAACAAGATACAACTGCATAAAAAGTTAGGGATTTGTGGGTCATTATGAATCAGCCACAAATCACATCAAAGTTGAACATGTTGGGCATGAGTAGCAGCTATCTGACCCACTGGTTCATTATTATAACAATAATTTCAAGTGAGCTTTTGAAAGCTGGTTTTACCATTTTTAGATAGAAAAATATGGGTTATGCCACCTGCTACTGCAAATCATTGAATGAAGATTGTGGAAAATATATATTAATCTTACCTAGCTCCCATCTATCTTAATGGAAAAGAAAGCATTATCAAGCTGGTCTCACTAAAGTCTTCATTCATTAGCATCTTTCCTAAGACAGAATTAACTTAGCGTATTCAGTGAATTGTACAAGTACCTATTTAGGGAAAACCATGTCCCAAAACAGAAATTATGCACCTGGTTGTACAAAGGCATCCTTCCATGTAAGAAATACAGGAGTAGAGATAATAACAAGCAGCCTTTCAACATAATTAACTTTTTTCTTATGATTTGCTGATATTCAAGCATGCCAACCAGAATTTGGTGCTCCAACCACTACAAGTACATAATGGGACTTTTCAACCGATGCACCAATATCTAGTTTTGATATCTCGAACATCAAAGGGTCTTCTCTCAATAACCTCCACTCTCCAATTAAATTCTCATTGAGATTTGTTCATTCATTCAAATACCATGTTTTGGTTCTTGTCATTTGATAGGCTAAAAGCAAGCATCTTTCCTACAAGAAAATCTAGCTTCCTAAACTGTCCATCTCATTCCAGGACTCTAAATTCTAAAATCTATTCCCATTACACACTTAAAGCAAATCAAGCTTGTAGTAAGAAGAATTGATGTACAGTTTATTGCACAATACCCAAATATTAGATTCCCACATCCATCACCACCAAGATTTTTCTTAAACTTACTGTAAGGCCTAAAAAGTGCTTTCATGGTTATCATGATTATGATGTTTCTGTTTAAAAAAAAAATGTAACCATGATGAGTTCTTGTTAATTTTTCTCTTAACTGTTTGTACAATATATGAATGTCAATCTACAATTATACAAGTTATATAACAGGCAATTTCCTCATGATGATCATGATTATGATGTTTCTGTTTTTTTAAAAAAAAAATGTAACCATGATGAGTTCTTGTTAATTTTTCTCTTAACTGTTTGCACAATATATGAATGTCAATCTACAATTATACAAGTTATATAACAGGCAGTTTCCTTAATCTTCGTTACATTTCCTGCTAACTGCTTCATAGCGAATGCTTGAAACCTTGCATCAAAAGTAAACCACCATGTGAACACCCTTAGTGTTTGAATGGAAAATCATTTGAAAATTGTGTATTATAATAAAAGATAAGTTAAGGGCAGTGGTATATAAATCACACAATTAGCCTTTTCCTAATCCATCATTCTTGAAACATAAACCATGAATTACAAATATAGTAAAGCACATGCCTTATTCCTTTCAGAACTTCCATATACCAGCAACAGTGTTATCAGGCCCCATGATTGGAGATTGGCAAAAATCAAACATTTATCCCCATGAGACAAAGGCCTCATAAAAAATATGCGAAATAAGAATACTGATCAGATGCAACAAAATGCTCATTATTATTATTATTATGATTGAGTAACCTTCCACATTTTGTAAAAGCACTGAAAAGCAAAACCAGTACAACTACCTTTTTAAATCTCTCTGCAATTTTTTTTTTTATAATATTATGCTTTTTCTATTGCCATATTAGCCCATGCAACACTTAGACAGGCTATGAATGCAGCTGTATTAATTGCATATATGACTGAAGTTTTATTGACAGTGAAAAAGGCCACTAGTTTCTACCAGTAGAAATATTTAGTAAGGTTAATACCAAGGTAATTGGGAAATCAGATTAAAATGCAAACATGGTGGATGAGGAATAGCCTTCAACAAAAAAAGAAACTAATCCTTTTGCGCAGTCACAAACACAGTGGCTAAATAATACTGTCAAATTAAAAGAATAGTCCATCCATTTGCAAGACATCTGTCTTATGACGTATCTCAACTACAGGGCAAGGAAAGGAAAACAATAAAAAAACTGAAGGCCTGTTTACCAAAGCTTTCCTCATCTAATGCCGAGACTAGTCAAATGAGAAAAATTTATAGGCTGTTATGCAACCATCGCTTAAACTATATATAAAAACATGTTTCTAAGAAAGGTGAAAAAAGCAATATAAAAATGAAAAAAAAAAAAAGAGAAAACCATAGTTATAAAGGAAAAGGATTGCATAATTTTTTTTGCAAAATGAAACTGTGAACTAGTAACACCAACAACAGCAGTAATAGTCCGAGATATTAGATGTTGATATATAGGAACATAATAGTTCAAGATGAATTTAACCAAAATATGAGAACTTATATGATTTGCATCCAAGAAGCTAACTTGAAAAGTGAATAAAAGCAGCAGACCTTAATAGGTGTAGAAAAACTTAAGGCATTTCTTGGATTTCCAATAAATTGCATGGTTTTAGTAAAAGGTTGAATACTTGGGTATTGTTGTCAAAGAATGAGAGTCATTGCTTCAATGATATATTTCTCTCTCTACATGCACGTGTGCTTAAGATATATATATATATATATTATATATATATATAATATATATATATATAGAGAGAGAGAGAGAGAGAGAGAGAGAGAGAGAGAGTTAAGGGTCCATGGTTTTGACAATACAGGAATGATGGTGCAAACATTCTCATCAAAGCATGTGAAAGAGGGAATGATGTCTGGAAGGATGTAAAATGGTTGTATGAGTGATGAACGTTTTATGTTTGATAACAGGAGAGTTTGATAACTATAACATCAGTCTTATCACCCCATGAAAATATGTTCGTATAAAATATAAGTCATTACTCATTAGCATAATATAAAGTAACTGCATATTTCAAGCAATAACAAACCACATTCAAAAATGAAAGATAAAGAGAAAAACAGATGAAAGGTAAAAGAAGAGACTCATATGTGTCATATCTCAAGAGAAAGTTTGCACCAATAAAAAGATGGTCTATTGCAGTTATTTTCTCTTGACAGCTTATTATGTGCCAGAGTGCAATGAGAAAATGAGAACCAATGGGAAGCAATGTTAGCTGGGTGAACAACTTACAATATGAATTGGAGATTTGGATTGACAAGGAACAAAAATCATAGATTTTAAGCGTAAGCTGGCTGACTAGATGAAAACTGTGACAGGATTACGAGGTTTTCATGCATTTTGAGTAGGTGCGTTATGAGTTAGCAAATTTACTCAATGAAGGAGCACTTTGTCAAAGAGGAGAGATGCAAAATCAGGTGTCGGCAAAAATACAACAAATCAGTTTTTGGACTGTATGCAAATCTAAAAGGTATCAGAGGAGTCCAGGACCCTACTTTAAAAACCTATGCAGGTATTTCAGGGTTTTAACGGGTCAGCTTCTATCTCAGAGGGTAAATTGCTACTATTTAAATATCTACACTCCGAAGGTAGAAAAAGGAGGTTCAAAACTGGCATTAGAAAAGGGACATATGAAAGAACTTTGACTATGCAATACTGTAGATACAGACGCTAGGAAAACCTACTTATTCAGCATTCGTACCATTTCCATTTTCTTACGAGACAAAAAGTGATATCCAGCATTGCAAGCACACCATTGTTACCTATTTAAGTGAATTCTATCATTATTAAAAAGACTGATAAGCTCGATCAAAGATGATAAATGTCACCTACCTACACATGTATCATGTTTGAGTAACACAATACATATGGCATACTATTCTTTCAAAAGCAACTAAGTCATTACACAGAAGTATCATTTAATAGGAAAATCCAATTCCTAAAAAAAAAAATCATAGCAAACTTAATGACATGATTAAGAAAAAGAGGTGTTCTTATAACAATAATGCATGCAATATATATATATATATATATATATAGACACACACACACACACAGAAGTATCATTTAATAAGAAAATCCAATTCCTAAAAAAAAAAAAAATCATAGCAAACTTAATGACATGATTAAGAAAAAGAGGTGTTCTTATAACAATAATGCATACACACACACAGAAGTATCATTTAATAAAAAAATCCAATTGCTAAAAAAAAAAAAAAATCATAGCAAACTTAATGACATGATTAAGAAAAAGAGGTGTTCTTATAACAATAATGCATGCAATACAAACTTAATGACATGATTAAGAAAAAGAGGTGTTCTTATAACAATAATGCATGCAATACAAACTTAATGACATGATTAAGAAAAAGAGGTGTTCTTATAACAATAATGCATGCAATATATATATATATATATAATAAAAGAAAATTGCCCTGCATCATGTTAACACACATATCCTTTACCCAAAAAAAAACTTTCTTGAAACACAAACATTTTTAAAGATGCAAGCTGCATGTGAATTACACACTAACTTCTATTGTACCGACAACATAACAACCATCACATGGGTAGACATTTAGATACATAAATGCACAGCATGGACCAGTTCATCAGCTTACATGTACTACTATGGCATGCAATATAAAGCAAAAATCTGAAAATGCAACAGCTTTAAACTCTCAAGTGAAAGGTAAAAGATTAGATAGCAGAGGAAGAATAGCAAACCTGTGAAACCATCTGAATCACAGACTCCACATTTGCATGGAGAAACTTGTGTGCGAACCCAAGAAAATGCACAACTAGTGAGCTGTAGAACAGATAATTGGACAACACATAGCTTTGCCAAGGAGGCGAGTATAAAGATTTTACTCGGTTCCCTTCCTTATCTTCATTAATTTTCCCAAGGTTCTCCCTTCTCAAACTTCCCGGATTCTGGGCAACTCCCTGTGTGTCAAACTCAACAAAATCTTCTGGACTAGTCTTCCATGGTTCCATATAGGTCACCCACAAAGAGAACACTTGGGCAGCATTCCTAATAGAAGCTCCCATTGGGCAAAAGAGAAAAGTCCTCAATATAAACCTATACAAAGGCCTCTGCATCACTGAGTTCCAAGAACCGAAAGAATTATCACCAGGAACCATCATAGCCCTTGACTGAACAACATCCACAGAACCATTTCTCACAGGACTTCCACCATACACCGTCTGGTCATTCCCTTCATTGTTGGGAGCAGCAAACCTACAAATCAGATATTTCACGAATAACTTCAATACTTCTCCCAATCCAGCAGTAGGAGGAGTCTCACCCAAAACTGCTCGATAAGGGAATGACATTACAAGAGAATGGGACACGTGCACTGGCAAAGGCGAGAAGTCGTTATTGACCATCCAAAAGTGTATAAAAGTGTGCACCAAGAACTCGGCTTGCAAGAAAGCAGAACCATCATAGCTCAATGAGTAATGAAGAAGAGAACTGCGGTAGGGCTGGTAAGATCCCAGACCATACTTTGGTACAAAAGCTCGGAGGTAAGCGTAAAGAAGACGGAGATACAAGCTACATTCTGCCTTCTGCCCGGGCCGGCGACTCGCGCTTGAGAGGACAGAGAGGGACGAGGTCCAATTCTCCAATCTAAACCTCCGAACCTTCCGATCACTGATAGAACGATCATTTTTCTCGCTATTTCCTCGACAAACGGGATAGTACGCGAACCAGAACATATAGTATTCAAAGACATTGAGCTGGAGCTGGTGCGATCCCTGGATCTTGTCCTCCTTGACCCTGTTCCTGAAGAGAGCGCACAGATCGGAGAGGACGGATGATGGTTTATCACTCTGAAGGGCGAAGCGCATCCATTCGGGGAGGCGCTCGAGGGGGAAGACGTACTTGACGAGGGCGTGGTGATCGACAGAGAAGATGGAGGAGAGGAGGATGCCCTGGGGGGAAAGTAGGTCGGAAAGGGAGGCGGCAAGGTGAGGGTCGGCAGAGGCGCGGTCTATCCAGGCGGAAGAGGGGGGGGGACGGGGGGAGTCGTCGAAGCCGAAGAGGCGGCAGAGGAGTGCGGGGAAGGCGATGGAGAAAAAGGCGCGGGACTGGTCGGACGCGTGGCGGCGGAGGAAGGCGTCGACGGCGGAGCAGGCGGCGGCGATCTGGGGCGGGGAGGCGGCGGCAAGGATGGAAGCGGCGAGGTCCTGGGCGCGGTTCTGGGCGTCCATGGGGAAGGAGGAGCGTGGAGTCATGGGAATGGGAAAGTTCGTGGGTGGTGGGGGGGAGGGGGGCTAGGGTTTGGAAGAAGGAAAGGGGAGGCTCGGAGAGAAAGCTGAAGGAAGGGGATTTGAAGATTTAAATGAGGAGGGCATGGAAGAGCGGATGGCGCTCTCTAGTCGGGCCGGTGTGGCCGCGGCCGTGCGGTGCGCCCTATTCGGGAAGCATCTACGAGGCCAGAGACGTGGCGGTCGCGGCGTGTCACGAGAGTGCATATGTGGACCTTTTGATAGGGGCTTTCGCCGTATGCGTAACGCTTGCTCAACCGACTGAGGCGGATGGACCAGGCCAACCCTGGTCCGGATGTTGGGTAGGCCTTCGACCCCCCGAAACGAACCTGAAAACCGGTTGGACATTGGGCCAACCTGGATGATCCTTTTTTGGAGAAACAACCTGGATGATCCTTGGTCTACTGGACTTTCATTACCATGGTATCCAATGTCATAGTTCTGCATCAGCTGATAAAAAAGATGCCACATAGGTTTGTTAGCCTTCTTCCTTCAAACAACTTAAGCTTTTGGCTGTGAGTTGGTGATTTGTGGTATTAGAATCAAATCCATTGTATGTGACAACCTTTATTAGTTATGTAGGTTCTTCACTAGATGATATCGGGTAGAGGAGGATCCATGAGTAGGAGTCAATCGTGATAAGGACATCATGAGATTGGGTAAGAGAGATTGTCATGGTTCTATATTGGTGTTGGGGCATACCGACCGGTCACTCTCACACCGACTCACCGTCGGGCCAACCTAACCGGTGTCCGACTCTACCGACCGCACCGACTGCACCGGCCGACCGAAGATATGTCGGTCGGGAAGGCCCTCTCCATCCCCGACTGGCCGAACGACACGATCCGACCCCCGACTTTGGCAACGTATCAGACTGACCATCAGGGGTGGTGGCCGACGTCCGATCCCTGCGACGCGCCACGCCAGCCGACGGTGTCCCTGGATCCTCACCCGACATCCTACGACCAAGTACCGACATATGATCGACCGGCTCCTCCAAACACCGTACGACTGTTGAAGGCCGTCCGTCCTGACAGGAGCATGCGGCATAGCCGTCCTGGGATGTCGTCCTACCCTAGACAGGGGTCAACCCTAGTGATTGATAGCCCCACGGTGATTTGACAGTCCCACGGTGACTCTGACAGTCTTTGGCGATCTGACAACTCTCCCATTGTCTGCGCCATTAATGACGGCGCCATGCCGCGCTCTACTATAAAACGGGGAAGGCAACAGTGCTGGAGGAGGTCCCTTCGAAATTCTTGGGCTTACTCTCCCTCTCTCTCTCTCTCTCGCTGGGCTCCTTGATTCTTTTCTACTGTTGCCTAGTCTCCTCTCTGACTTGACCGTTGGAGGGTCCCCGCCGGAGTCATCTCCGGTCAGTGTGGACTTTCCTTGCAGGTGCTCGTTCCCGACGACCAGACGACGAGGGGATTGACCGCAACAGGTTTTGGCGCACCAGAAAGGGGGGACGCAGGGATCACGACCCCCACAGAACTCGAAACATCCTTTCGAGATGATAAGAACCAGAGCTCAGCGATCGAGGGCCATCGGATCGGCAAGACACTCTTCCCGCCGGAAAGAGACCTCTCCTTCACCCTCCATGACGGAACCTAGCTCTCCGCATCCCGTGGTGACCACGGAGGCACAGATCGTGGTGATCGTGCGGTAGATGACCGTGTTGACGGACGTGGTCAAGAGCCTTCAACAACAACCAACCCGGTTGCCGCACTCACCGGTGGAGCAACCGACGGCACACCCGATGCCCTCCAGGAGCAGCCGCTGATGCCCGCATCGGTCTCCATCCCCTCCTCGGGAGCAGCTGTCACAGCACTCCCACCGAGAGGAGGAGAGACGGCCACGGCTTGATACCCATCGGTCTCGACGGCCGTCTCCTTCCCAGCTGGAACGAGCAAGGAAGGAGAAGCGGCCGCGAACACCGTCCTCCTCTCTCTCAGATTCATCGGGAGACTCCACCCCCGGGGTCTCTCAGCATCGATGGGCCGACGACTACGAATGCAGGTTCGAAGAAATCGACCGTCGGCTAGCCCAGCTGCAGGTGGACGGACAGAAATCTTCGAACGACGTCGACTTCCAGACTGCCCAACCTCTCTCCCGACTCATCCTCGACGAGCCGATCCCCAGTCGGTTCAAAATGCCCCATGTGGAGCCCTATGATGACTCCACCGATCCAGTTGACCACCTAGAGAGCTACGAGGCTCTCATGATGATCCAAGGGGCGACCGATGCTCTTCTCTGCATCGGCTTCCCTGCTACAC
Source organism: Elaeis guineensis (assembly GCF_000442705.2). NCBI lineage: Eukaryota > Viridiplantae > Streptophyta > Magnoliopsida > Arecales > Arecaceae > Elaeis > Elaeis guineensis. Next base: position 16,018,247 of record NC_025996.2, on the reverse strand, counting down.
TTCGCAAGGCCGCCAAGGCCTGGTACTTCGACCTCCGCTCAGGAAGTATTCACTCCTTTAGACAGCTTGAGCACTCTTTCGTGACCCACTTCAGCACTAGCCGGAAGCCGTCACGAACTTCGGACAGCCTTTTTTCCCTCAAACAGGGAGAAAATAAGATGCTCCGATACTTCGTGACGTGATTCAACGCGGCCACGCTCGAGGTTCGGGACCTCAACGAAGACATGGCTATCTCAGCCATGAAGAGGGAGCTAAGGGGGTCCAAGTTACATACTCCTTGGACAAGACCCTCCCCCGGACATACGCCGAATTGCTGGAGTGCGCGTACAAATACATGTGCGCGGACGAAGGAGCTTCTGATCGGCGCCTGACTAAGACCAAGGCTCGAAGGAGAAGCGAAGGAAGGGTCGGGCCCCTGCCGAACCTAGTAGGCCCCCGACCGACAAACAGATCTCACCCCAGCGACGGAGCCCGAGGTTACCTCGACGGCGAAGTCCGAGGCCGACGCATCCCAGGTATGACTTCTATACTCCTCTCTCTGCTCCTCGTGCACAGATTTTGATGGAGATTGAAGGGGAAGAATATTGCGACAGCCCCCACCTTTGAAGGCAAAGGGCCTCGATCGGTGAAAGTACTACGATTTCATCGAGGCCATGGCCACAACATCGAGCAGTGCATCCAACTCAAGGATAGATCGAGGCCCTCATACGCCGAGGGTATCTCGGCAAATTTTGGAGGAACCCGCCGACTCGACCCATCACTGACTGACGACCCCAGCCGACTGAAGAAGCAACGAATAACCAGCCCACGATCGGGGTCATCAACATGATCTCCAAACGACTGGGCCCGGGGACAACTGCTGAAGGGGAGCCGACGAAGAAGCTGCGTCAAGACGATGTAATTACTTTTACAGATGAAGATGTTCGGGGTATCCAAACTCCCCATGATGACGTTGTTGTTGTCTCGACAACAATAGTAAATTATGATGTAAGAAGGATCTTTGTTGATAATGGAAGTTCAACGAATGTTTTGTTTTACTCGACCTTCTCCCGAATGCGACTGTCGGCTGACTGGCTCAAGAGAGTCTCTTCACCCCTGGTAGGTTTTGCTGGAGATGCTGTCAAGGTGGAAGGGGAAGTTACTTTGTCCGTGACGGCTGGAATCGAACCACGACAAAGCACAGTCCACTTGACCTTTGCGATCGTCCAAGTACCTTCGGCCTACAACGCCATACTTGGAAGGCCCGGACTAAACGCCCTCAGGGCAATAGTCTCGACGTATCATCTGCTGGTTCGATTTCTGATAAAAAATAGAGTCGGAGAGATGCGCGGGGATCAACAGCTCGCTCGACGATGCTTCCAGATCTCTGCTCAAAGCAACGAATTGAAGAGCTCCCTGACGGTCGACAAGTTGGACCAACGGAAAAAGGAAGAACGGGGTGAACCAGCCGAACAGCTTGTTCCCATCCCGATAATGGAGAATCCCGAACGAGTGGTCTGGATCAGGTCTCAATTACCCGACCCCGAGCAACGGCAGCTAGTGGAGCTACTGAAGGCCAATGCCGACGTATTCGCTTGGTCGGCAGCAGATATGTCTGGCATCCCCTCGGAGACGATGACTCACTGACTCAACATCGACCCAACAATGAGGCCGGTGAGGTAGAAAAAGTGGTCTTTTGCTCCCGAAAGACAGAAGGCCATTGACGAGGAAGTGGACAAGCTACTCGAGGCAGGCTTCATCAGAGAAATTACATACCCGGATTGGCTCGCCAATGTTGTAATGGTGAAAAAAGCCAACGGGAGCTGGAGAATCTCCATCGACTATACCGACCTAAACCGCGCCTGCCCGAAGGACAGCTTCTCACTCTCGAAAATCGACCAGCTAGTAAGCACGACGTCCGGCCATCGACTGCTCAGCTTCATGGACGCTTTTGTCGGATACAATCAGATCCGGATGGTGCCCGAAGACGAGAAGCACACAGCCTTCGTGACCGCCAAGGGCCTTCACTGCTGTAGAGTAATGCCCTTCGGACTGAAGAACGTCGGAGCCACTTACCAGCGACTCGTCAATAAGGTCTTCAAAGACCAAATCGGGCGCAACATAGAGGTGTATGTGGACGACATGCTGGTAAAGAGTGCGCAAACTACAGATCATGTTCGAGATCTCGAAGAAACTTTTCGTACTCTGCGACAACACCAGATGAAGCTGAATCCGAATAGGTGCGCCTTCGGGGAAGTTCCTCGGGTTCCTCATTTCTCAACGAGGAATTGAGGCTAACCCTGAGAAAATAAAGGCAATCCTCGACATGCGGCACCTGGACACCAAGAAGGAGGTCCAGCAGCTGAACGAAAGAATCATCGCACTCAGCCGATTCATCTCTCGGTCGGCTGAAAGATGCCTCTCGTTCTTCAAAACCCTGAGACATGTGAAGGACTTCTCTTGGTCGGATGAGTGCCGGTGGGCCTTTGAGGACCTGAAAAGGTACCTGGCCTCCCCGCTATTGCTTGTGAAGCCGAAAGTTGGAGAGATGCTATACCTCTATTTGGCCACTTCCCCTGAGGCGGTTAGCTCGGTGCTCGTCCGAGAGAACGAGTGTCGAATCCATCAACCCATATACTACACCAACAAAGTGCTCCACGGTGCTGAAGCTCGGTACTCAAAGACGGAGAAGATGATATTCGCTCTGATCGTGTCTGCACAACGACTCCGTCCGTATTTTCAAGCGCACGCCATCATGGTCCTCAGCGACCAGCCCCTGAGGGCGATATTGCACCGCCCCGACACATCGGGACGACTGACGAAATGGGCAATGAGGCTCAATGAGTTTGACATTCAGTACCGACCGCGACCTGTCTTGAAGGCCCAGATCCTGGCCGACTTTATTGTGGAGTGCCCGACAACCGACCAAGGATCGGAAGACGGGAGCCCCGGAGAAGTTGCAACCTTCGAACCTGACCCCGGGTCTACTTGGGTGTTGCACATCGACGGAGCTTCCAATGCTCGAGGGAGTGGGGCTGGGTTCCTGCTCACCAACTTGGAGGAAGTGGTTATCGAGTACGCCCTCCGATTCAATTTTAAAGCCTCCAATAATCAAGCCGAGTACGAAGCGCTCCTCGCTGGCTTGAGAGTAGTGAAGGAGCTTGGGATCGACAGCCTCAGTATCTTCTCCGACTCCCAGCTGATCGTGGGGCAAGTTAAAGGTGACTTTGAGGCGCGAGACCCGACCATGGCAAAATATCTCCAAAATGTGAGAGATCTCGTGACACACCTCAAGTATTTCGAGATCTCCCACATTCTCAGGACGGAGAACGCTCGGGCCGATGGACTCTCTAGGCTTGCGACATCAACCTACGACGTCTTGGGTCGGACATTTGTGGAGAGCCTCGAGCAGCCGAGCATTGATAGGGCCGAAGAGGTACTGCAATTAGCAGCCGAACCAAGCTGGATGGATCCGATCATCCGGTATCTGACCGACGAAATCAGCCCTGAAGATCTCACGGAAGCCAAACGGCTCCGATGGGCGGCCTCCCAATACGTAATAATGGATGACCGACTCTACAAAAGGTCGTTCTCTCTCCCCTTGCTCAGATGCTTGGGACCGATCGATGTGGACTACGTGCTCAGAAAGTGCATGAAGAGATCTGCAGAAATCACTTGGGGGGCAAATCCTTGTCCTACAAAGTCCTACGGCAGGGTTACTACTGGCCTACTATGAGAAAGGATGCGGCTGAGCTGGTTTGGAGGTGTGAGCCATGCTAGAGATACGCCAACATACAGCACCGACCAGCCAGCTAAATCACTCCTATTGTCGCCCCGTGGCCCTTCGCCCAGTGGGGATTGACATACTCGGTCCTTTCCCTCCGACATCTGGCCAAAGAAAGTTCATAATTGTCGCAATCGACTACTTCACTAAGTGGGTAGAAGTCGAATCTCTGGCGCAAATCACGGAGCGGAAGATGGAAGATTTTATCCAGAAGTCCATCATCTTCAGGTTCGGATTGCCGCACACCATTATCACCGACAATGGATGACAATTCGATAACCAGGACTTCAGAGACTTCTGTGTGAGATTTCATATCGCGCACAGGCTGACCTCAGTCGGACATCCACAGTCCAACGGCGAAGTGAAAGTAACCAACCAAACCATTCTACATGGACTGAAGACCAGACTGAATGAAGCCAGGGGCCTCTGGGTTGAGAAACTGCCCTCTGTCTTGTGGGCGTACCGAACGATGCCCCGTGTCCCAACCGAAGAATCTCTCTTCAACTTGGCCTATGGAACGGAAGCAATGATCCCGCTGGAGATCGGGCTACCGTCGATCAGAGTCGAGCAGTATCGTGAGCCGGGCAACTCCGAGTGTCGAAGAGCCGACTTGGACCTCTTGCTACCGACAAAAGGTTACCCGGTACTACAATGCTAGGGTTAAGCCGAAGCTTTTCCGACCCAGAGACATGGTCTTAAGGAAGGCGGAAGTCTCGAAGCCCCTGGACCGGGGGAAGTTGTCCCCGAACTGGGAAGGATCCTACAAGATAGCGGACACCTATGGGCTGAGAGCTTACCGACTCGAGACCTTGGAAGGAACAGCCATCCTCCGGACTTGGAATGCCGACAATCTGAGATTGTACTACCAGTGAACTTTGTATCCCCTCGTCCGGAATATAAATTTAGTTTCAAAACTTTGGAGTTTGGAATCTCGACTCTTCGACTGTGGGTCGGTGCTCGCCAGAAGTACGAGCCCCGACGCCCCGACTTGGACCCAACGTTCCATTGGAAAATCAACGGACCGATCACCAACGACACATCGGACACTTACGAAGACTGATATATCCATAATAATGGGAGTCACACTCCTTCTACGATCAAACTCTCGGGCAAAATGATCGGCTAACTTGCCAACTTGGACCCGATCAAGAAAGGCAAAGCGCCAACACGACCAGTGTCGCGTTCGCGACTTACCGACCAGGTCACAACTGATCGAAGGATATTCGGCTTACCACCGTTTATCACACACCACGACGTATGTACCCGACCAAGGTCTGGGTAACGGGAACTTGACTTGTCATCATTTTTTCGACTGAACGCATCGAACGCCATCCGACTGAACGCATCGGACAACATTCGGCTATCAGATCCTACGGAATGATCGGGTTGTCGAGCTATGTCCGAAGGTCGGTCGACCTTCGACTCGACGAACACGCTCGACTCACGTCTGGGTGACGGGCGTTCGACTTAAGTTCTCGACTGTCGGGTCATACGACAGTCGGGAGGCTGATCTAAAGTTGGAGTTCGCTCTGCCTTTGCCATGGCGTGCGCTACCGACTATTCTGGATCGTTACCTGGGATCCTATCGAACGTCCTAACTAGTACGTTGGGCTTGCGACTTATGCGTTCGAAAGCATTTCGACGAGTCACACAAGACACTTCCCAGGATACATAGAGACAAAGAAAAAGTTGATGTTAAAAGGATTTTGATTTCATTGAGGCTCGAGCTAAGTTTACAAAATTAGACCGAAGCCCGATTACAAGTATACCAAACAAAAGTAAAAAAAAAAAGACCGACTAATCCCCGAAGTTGGCCTCCTCCATCGGGAGAAGATCGGGGGCGATCGGCTCATCCACTCGGGCTTCAGGGGTCGGGGCCGCTTCAGGAGTCGGAGCCGCCTGTCCTTCGGCAGTCGGGTCTGCGTCGGTCTCCACTACGGTGGTGCGATCTCCCAACGACGGGTCAGCCGTCTCCTCCACAGGTTGGGCCTCCGACTCTGACGGGACGATGCTACCGAGGTCGAGCTCCGGATACAGGCTTCGGACGGCTTCCTGAGCGTCCTCGTATCCCACACGGTACGAGAGGATGCCGCTCTCTAGAAGTTCTTCCCGATACTCCTCAGAGTCATGGAAGTCCTCCACGGCCCAACCCATGGCTTCTTTTGCCGACTCCACCTCCGCCCTTGCTATGTCCGTGTTGGCCTGAGCGGTGGACAGGTTCTCTTCAGCCTTGGCGAGGTTCCCTAAGCTTGTTTGGAGCTACTCGCATTCGGCCTTGAGTTTCTTGGCGAAGTCGTCCCGCTCACGACGCAGCCGGCAAACGGTGTGGGACTTTCGCTTGGCGTCATCTCGGGCCGACTGTAGCTCGGTCCCCGAAGCCGTCAAAACGCCACTAAGTCGGGAGACCTCCTCGAAGAGGTGGGAGATCTCCCCCTCAAGTCGGGCCTTCCGATCGACCGACTGCTGCAGCTGGTCGACCAACATCGTCTTGTCGGCTTCAGCAGCCATGGCCTTGTCTTTTCAGGCCGCCCAGAGATCGTCGAATCTTCGATACCCGGCCTCCAATTCGGACATATTGTAAATCAGTTGCGGACAACAAAATCGATCGTCAGAAAATCGAACTTATGAAAGGTAGCGACGAAAACGAAAGGTAAAGGGAGGAGACTTACCTGAATCACGGTCGGGTAAAAGGAGGACAGCATGTCAGATACTCTCTGGTTCTTCATGACCTCGTGATCGGCTGGGAGGATAACTGCCTGACATAACCTCTTGGCCAAGTCGTGGTTGGCCAGGGCCGATGCCCCTTCGGGAAACAGGGAGTCGGTCGACGCTCCGCCACCGGCCGACCTCTTGTCGTCGTCGGATGCCATCGGGGCCTTCCCCCGTGCGGACACCCAGGCCCTGACGTCAGAAAGGGAGGGCATGCTCGACCTCGACTGGGTTCCTTTCAAAGGTGCGGCAGCTGCCAACGCAGGTTGTTCGGGCTCGCACGCCTCTTCCCGAACCTCTTCTGCCGGCTGAGCGAACGGCACATCCTCGATCGATTCCTTGGCCGCCCGTCCCTCGGGCGAGGCTGCTCCCTCGGTCGATGGTTCCTCAGACGGGACTTCAGCGGGCACTATCGGCATTGACAGTGCGATGACCGGCTCTCGGTCTGACGCCCGTTCGAAAACAGACTCCGTTCCCGCCGCTGGTGCAACTTGGGGCCTCTTGGGAGGCCATGATGGTTCGGCCCCTTGCGCCGGCCTCTTCCGCGTCGCGTATTGCCGAACATCGGCTACGTCAATCTCATCCTCGACGACATATCTGCAATGACGACAGAGGATCAGCATCAAAAAAAAAAAATAACAACAAAAACACAGACCTAGGCGAGGAACCGAGCTGAGACCGACGTCATACAGGGCCTGCTCGGTGACGAGCTCCTTCTGTTTCGGCATCGAGATGTCCTTCAGACGGTGGAAGTCTTCCCGATCTCCGGCCTCCACCCGACTGTTCTCGTTTGGTTGGGTTCGGGGGTCCCTCCAGCGGGTAGGGAATCCCCAAGGAACGGAGGAAGAGACGAAGAAGAACTGGTTCTTCCATCCATGAATCGACGATGGAAGATCAGTAATAAAGGAGAGACCCTTCCGAGGGTTGAAATACCACAACCCTCGAGCTTTAGGGTGGGATCGGAGTACAAAAAAAGCTCGAAAGAGTGAAAGGCGAGGGTTGATCGGCAAAAGCTGACACAACAGAGCAAAGCTGACTACCAGCCGGACCGAGTTCGGCGCAAGCTACGCCGGACATAGTCCGTAGTAGTCCAGCACGTTGCGGACGAACTCCGAAATCGAAAAGCGAAGATCGACCCGGAGGTCCTCGACGTAGAAGGCCACCTGGCCCGCAGGCGGGTTGTTAACCCGACCATTGGCTCCAGGGGCGAACAGCTGAAACTGCTCCGGGATGCAGTACTGCTCCCGGAGCCGATCAACGTTCGGCCCCGAAAGTGAAGAGACCTCCACCTCTGGGGTCGATCGAGAGTCATCAGTCGGGTTCCCCGACCGACTTCCTCGTGGAGATGTTCTAGCCATTACGCTGGAACAGAAGTCAAAGAATAAGAGGAAGAAGGAAGAGGACTACGAGGAAGCGAGGAAGAAGACAAAGGACAACGATGAAGGCTCACTGAGGGAGGAAACGGGGATGATTACCTGAGGCAAGGGACCACTCAACCAGAGTCTCGACAGCAAGTTTGAAAAGTAAAAATCCGGATGCAGGTGACCCTGTATATATAGTACCCCCCGACGGTCGAGATGAAAGCGCGACCAGCAAGGATCTCCCAGATCGTGACGCATGGTGACATCTGGGCCCTCCTTCGGCCCGACGGTTCGACGCACCTATCCTCAGATCGGGCCACGTCACCGCTATCCGCTTGAGCAGATTCGACCCAATGGCCCCCTGCCATGCGGCGGAAAAGCCGTGGCATTTCGCATTCCCGAAGAGATGGCGGAAACGGCGGTTTTCATTCCTGATAGGATGCCCAACGCTGACGGGATGCCGGACACCAATGGGACATCTGATATCGACGGAACGTCTGACACCGACGAGTTTCCTGACACCCATAAGACGCCGGACCAACCGACGGTACGGTCGTCAGAGTCGGAACTTAATGCGATGGATGTCCACTCCTTTCGTCCGAAGCCACCGCCCACGAAAGGACGCCGGCCAGCACGACATCCGACTCAGGAGTGGGGGGGCAACTGTTGAGGCATACCGATCGGTCACTCTCACACCGACTCACCGTCAGGCCAGCCTAACCGATGTCCGACTCTACCGACCGTGCCGACTGCACCGACCGACCGAAGGTATGTCGGTCGGGAAGGCCCTCTCCATCCCTGGCTGGCCGAATGACACGGCCCGACCCCCGACTTTGGCAACGTATCAGACTGACCATCAGGGGTGGTGGCCGACGTCCGATCCCCGCGATGCGCCGCGCCAGCCGACGGTGTCCCTGGATCCTCACCCGACATCCTACGACCAAGTACCGGCGTTTGGTCGGTCGGCTCCTCCAAATGCCGTACAACTGCTGAAGGCCGTCTGTCCTGACAGGGACGTGCGGCATAGCCGCTCTGGGACGTCGTCCTACCTTAGACAGGGGTCAACCCTAGTGATTTGACAGTCCCACGATGATTTGACAGCCCCACGGTGACTCTGACAGTCTTCGACGATCTGACAACTCTCCCATTGTCTGCGTCATTAATGACGGCACCATGCCGTGCTCTACTATAAAATGGGGAAGGCAACCGTGCTGGAGGAGGTCCCTTCGAAACCTTTGGGCTTACTCTTCCTTTCTCTCTCTTTCGCTGAGCTCTTTGATTCTTTTCTACTGTTGCCTAGTCTCCTCTCTGATTTGACCGTCGGAGGGTCTTCGCCGGAATCATCTCCGGTCAGCGTGGACTTTCTTTGTAGGTACTCGTTCCCGACGATCAGACGATGAGGAGATTGGCCATAACAATTGGCTAATAAAAGAGGTGCCATGTAGATTTATTAGTCTAGATTGGTCCAATTTCCAATAGAATCCATGACATTAGACAAAGCACTTGACCCTTTCATGTATCATTATGTGTTTGTTATCATGTTGGTACAAACAACCTCGACTTTTTAAGTGACATGGTTCAGTTCATAGAAGATTCTTAACAAGCTAACAGGGCCTGCCAAAAAAGCAATCCTTTGATGGGATTTATCTGAATATTGATGTTAATTTGGCATTTTCCAAACGAGTATAAATAAGATAATTCAAGGTTTATAGCTGAGAAAAGATAAAAGATAGAGAAAATGCTTTAGGGTGCCTGCTCTGCATTCATAGCCACCTTTTAAACAACTTTGTATTTTGCAACCATTAATTACACCACTCGTTTCTTGCCACATGGCATGAGAATTGATCGTGTGCACGTAATAGGTTCGTGATACTGCTTTTGTGGTGGGTGATCTCTTACATTGTACTCTGGTTGGAGAGTATAACCTAAGGATCATCAGCAATGAAGTCATTATTCACGCCATCAAAGCTTTTTTTCACCTAAAATTAAATGAAAACATGAGAACAATCTGTCCTTAATGCAAACCACTTTTTCATACATAAAAAATATAAATAAATTATTTTTTATTTAAATATTATTTTAAAAATTATATAAAAAAATATAGATTTTCAGATAATTTTTTTATTCACAAAAGAAAAGATCTAAAAAGAAATACGGAGATCCTAACATGATAATGATAAAGCCGGCCAAGGAACAATTAATGTGCTTTGTAGGACTGCTACATTATACATGGGCACTGGGCCGTGCCTGGTATGGTCCGGTCCAGGCCCATCAGGCCAAGATCCAAGCGAACTGTGGCAGGCACGATTCGTTTACCCCGAACCCTGGCTTAACACGGTCTTAGACCCGTGGCCCATCAAGCGCGTGGGCCTGATGGCGCGCTTGATGGGAGGCCTTTTTTTTTATTTTTAAAAAAAAAAATCAGCTCAAACAGGCTGTGCCAGGCATGGCCTGTTTAAGGCCTTTACGAGCAGTGCCAGGCATGGCTTGTTTAGCACCATTACGGGCCGTGCCTAGCATAGCTCGTTTAATGTCGTTACATGCCAGGCCCAGTTCGTAACGGTTAAATCTTTTTTTTTTGTTGATAACGGCTATTTCTGGACTTTTTACCATTTTAACGCCTCAACAGCCATAAAACGACTAATTTGAAGAGTATTTTAAAAAAAATAAAAATATTGAATTTCTATAAATACCCTCTTCCACTTTCATTTTCACCACACCAAATCAACTCTCCTCTCCTTCTCTATTACTACTCTTTTTCTTCTAGTAATATTTAATAAATATTTAAAAATTAACAATTAACAAGTGTTCAAGTGCTATATAAGAGGAGGATTAGTTCATCTATTGGAGCCTTGGAGGTTTTTATTGAGATCTTGAGGAGGAGTGAGGAGCACAAGAGGAAACTCATAAGTCTCTGCTTATGGCCTACCTCTACTCAATTTTTTTGTTTGATAAGTTTTTTTTATTTACATAACTCATATTTAGATATGCTATATTTTGATAAGAGTCATTTTGGCATTCTCTCAATTTCAGAAGGAGAATAAACTACTATTCTTACTCTCTCTGAAATCAATACTGAAGGTCAAGGCTCTGTCTTTTCTTTCTATAAGAGGACTAGTGCTATATGGAATGACTTTGAAAGAATTATGATAAATAAAGTTTTAAAAATATAATATAAAAATGTGTCAAATTATATAGTTGTGTTAATAGTGAAAAACTATCATTTGAAGAAATATCAAGAGAGCTATATTATGAATGATGCTTGTCTTCAAAGCATCCTTAATATATAAGAGGATAGCATTGCAAGTAGTTTGGCATATAATTATGAAAATCAAAAAAAAATATTGGTCAAATGGATAGTCAAGGATGAATTACTTTTTAGTTTATGTGAGTTTTTTAATTTTGAAGAGTATGTTCAATTAGCCCTACAACCCGCCTACAAAAGAACTAGTAGACGTATATTTATAAAAGTAGTTATGACCAATACTTTAGCAATGAAATAAAGTTTAATTGAAACTCTCTCTATCCTAAATTTAAAAATATCATTAACTTTTGATATTTGAACAGCATCTGTTAGTAGTTATTATTTTATTGCTGTTACTGCTCATTATATTGATAATGATTAGCTATTAAATAAATATATTCTTATTTTTCATATTTTTAATTTTTTATATTCTAGATAATAAATTTTTAATGCTATTTATCAAACTGCATGTGCATATGATATTAATGATATAATTATATTTATTATTTTTGATAATGCATCTAATAATAATTCTACTGTTAGATTATTGAAAGATTCATTGCATCCCATTTTAAATAAAAATTTATTGCATATTAGATATATATGTCATATTTTAAATCTCTTTATTTAATCTAACATGGGTATAGTTCAAGATGTTATTATAAAAATTAGAAATATAATTTCTTTTATTCAAGTTTTAAGAGCAAGATCTCAAGAATTTAAGCAAATGCGTGTAGATCATAATAAACGTTTTATAAAATTTAAACTTAATGTAGTTACTCGGAACTCGATATATACAATGATACATGATGCATATATATATATATGCATCATGTATATATATATATATATATATATATATATATATATATATATATATATATATATATATATATATATATATATATATATATATATATATATATATATATATATAGTGTATATATTAATGATTGTGGATTAGATTTTACATTGACTGAAACTGATTGGAACAATGATAAAATTTTGAAAGAATTTTTAGTTAATTTTTATAATGCCACTAAAATTCTTTCTGATGTTTATTATCCAATTTCTAATTCATTTTTATAATAAGTATATCTTATTAACCAAAAATTTGTATAACATAGATAAGATGATATTTTAGAGTTTATTATTTATAAAATAGAATGAGTATTGAGATAGGATATGTCTTGTATATAATTTAGCTATTGTATTTGATCCACATATTAAATTAAGTGATATTTTGATTTTACTTAATACATATTGTGAAAATATGAATCAAAATTCTGAACCCGCTAAAACTGAAGTAAACTAACTTCTTTATGATAGCTTTATACGATGATAAGATTTATGGATCTAGTGCTTCTCGTTCACAAACCTCCGTCTTTCCTTCTAGTACTTCTTGTTCATCATTTATTTTCTTATTTATTACACATAGGAGATATACACATACTTCTTTAAATTCATCTTTATTTTCATCTTTAAATAGTGAACTTGAATTTTATTTACGAAATTATCTTTAATTTGCATATGATGAAAATCAAATAGAAAATCTTGATATATTAGTATGGTAGAAAAATATTAAAAATTAATATCCTATAATATCCACCATTACATGTGATATCTTAGCTGTGTCAATATCCACAATAATATTGGAATCTTCTTTTAGTGCAGATCGACGAGTCTGGACGAAAAGAGTAGGATGACCGACGAAACAATTAAGATACTGCTTTGCTTCAAAGATTGATTGATGTCGAGGTGAGATTTCAAGATAAAGGTAGATATAGTACAACATCCAATGACGACGACGATACAAACATACTGACGATCAGTAAGATTTTTAATTATTAATTTCTCATATTTGTAATATTTTAGATTTCCTTTTTAATTATTGAGGTGAGTTACCTCAATTTCTTCTCTTTTTCTCATTGTATTCGGAGGTCAAGCCTAGCCCCCCTCTCTCTCTTATATCATTTTGATTATTATTTATAAACCGTTAGGGATCCACGCCAAGCCCCTCACCATTATAAGGTGGTTTTTTATTTTTACAAAAAAAAATCTCACATCTATTTTTAATTTTACACCTTAACTCTTTTATAATTTACAAAAAAATTATATTTTTTAAATTTTAAAAAAAAGATCGAGCTAGCATGTGGGCCGTACCTGACCCATGGGCTGGGTCGTGCTAGCCAGGCTCTTTTGGACCATATCGGGCTTGGGCCGTGGATCGCAAATCCTCAGCCCAGTTTGATTCCTTTTAATGGGCTTTGTCGGGCATGATCCGTTCATACCGGGTCGGATAGTGTAATGGGAGGCCCGACTCGACGCCGATGCCTGTGCTAGATGTTGGGGCCCACCTTAATTTATGTGAATCTCTCTCTCACTCTCTCTCTGTGTGTGGACACGCAGAGGAACAATGTACCTTCTCCGCGCGCGCGCGCGTGTACACGTAGAGGAATAATGTACCTGTCGCACCCCAGTGGAAATGGAGGCGTGTGTGTGCACACGCAGAGGAACAATGTACCTGTTGCACCCCAGTGGAAATGGAGGAACTCCTAAGAAAGGCATGCAGGAGCTTCAGTGCTTGCATCAACGTCTGCAATCTGTGAGGCCTTAGAGGTGTGAGACAAACCACTATGGAAACTTACTGCGGACTAATTCTTTGCTGTTAAATTTTGCATCAGTTTGTGAACAATGGAGGTAAGTTATGCCCTTACTATCGAGCTTTGTAGAAATCTGTTGTACCATAGAAATATAAGGCTCCTAAAAATAGGCTCCACATGTCCGGTAATTACTCCTTCAGTAGGAGTTTATGGTCTGCCAGGTTGTAAGCAATTTTATGTCCATGTTGTACAGTCTCTCAGGTTCTCTACAAGGCTGCAAGCAATTTTTGTTTGGTGCGGTCGATGCTCTGCTCTAGCAAGAACCAGCAGGCATTTGCAGCTGTTGGCTCGCAGATTTCACGCCTCACCGGTGACTTGCGTTTTTGTTTTTCTTTTCAAGCCTCTCTTTTCTGCTTCTCTTATCTTCTTTCCTGATTTTTTAATAAATTTCCTCCCTCCTTCCTACTTCTCAATTTTTTTTTTTTAAAAAAAAATGTACTAGTGCTGCATGAAAAAATCAATTTCCTATTAGTGCCACATTTATTCCTCTAATTTGTGGAGACTTTAATTAGTCTTAGAAAAAATCAGTCTAAATATGAAATATGAGAACAGGAGCCAAAAGAATCTGAGAACAAGAGCAAAAAGAACCAGGACAATGTAGCATTCTCAGATTGTGGTCTTGCCAACCAGCTTAGCAGGTAGGCAGAAGGCAACGAATAGCATGGTTCTCGGCAGCAATGCAAAGGGTAGTAATGGAGGCAGAAGAGCTAGGATTTCGAAGTATAATTAACCTAGCACTTCCTAAAAGCTACTGAATCTCCGCTGTTGATTTTTGATCAGAAGAATTAAGGTCCCAATCGTTCTAGAATGAAACTAGATGGATGCTAGTTTTGTTAAATTGGAGGATCACATCTGTCCATGTCTCTGGAGTGCATCAATTATACTTCTTATGACTATACTATTTAACATAAACAATGACATGCCTCCGGAGTGCATCAATTATACCTCTTATGACTACACTATTTAACATATAAATACAATAACAATCCATTCACGTAGCTCGGGAGATCTTCTGACGTGATATAGAGGCGTCTAGTTAACTCTAATACAAAACTGTTTCCTAACTCATGGCATTCTCCATGAAAAATGATATACAAATAATCCACGGATTTTTTATAGCTGATAAAGTTTTTTTTTCTTTTTTTTTTTTTGATTGAAAAGGAGGCTAGCTCAGCCCAATAGCTGATAGAAGATTACAAGTCATTTCAAGCACGAACAGCGCAAAACTTCTAAATTCTCTGATTATTTTAGCTGGATCACCACCAGCATGAAGACTCCACGAACGCAGCAGCAACGGTGTTTGCTAGCTCGCGCACCTACGAGCCCAGAGGGGCTTCCGTTTGATCACGAAACGAACAAACCTTTCGCCATTCACCACTAATCCAACGAACGACTCAGTTGGGAACACTTCCAACCCGTACGTGGTTCAACTCTTCCAGCAACTCATGAGGAAGGTCACCCCTCTCGTTTGCACCAAGCAATGCGTGCTAGTTCTCGTCGCCCCTGACCGCCCGGTTTCTGTGGTAGTCGAAGAAATAGAGATCAAATGGCTCGACGGTGAGTGCAGCAGCTACTGGAATTTTGTTGTTGGCGTCTGTCTGAGTCGACCAAGAATTTGCAGTGCTTCCTCTATGTCAATCGACGCACACGGCCGTCTTGATTTCTACCGTCGCGAACAAATGCCACGACGTTGATACCAAGTAGCTCGAGCCATAAACACAAAGCTAGGATCCTCTGTGCCACGAGGTAGGCTAGCGGTCAAGCAATAGATTGAGGAGATCGAGTGGGAGGATTTGGGGTCTCTTGGGACGAGAGTAAGCACCCTTTGGGAACAGAAGAGGAGGAAAACTTGCGGATGAGAAGGAGCGACTGTTAGAAATTTGAACTACTCATAGTCTCTCTCAATAATCCGTTGCTTCGCGCTTGCCGCATAGCCGTATCCTTCAGACGGGGCGCCAACGTTGAAACAACGCATCCGTCCACAACTTTCAGGCCATTCTCCAAGAGACGTTTTAGCTTCCCAAAACTCACTATATAATCAAATCAATCCCACTCCTGCTCGCTTCTCAACGCAATTAAATCATTGCTTCTCCCGAAAACAAATCAAAAGCAGAACACAACAAATAGCCATTATTAATTGGTAGATAAACCATGGGCTCGCTGAATCCTCGACCTCTTGATCTTATGCTCTTCTACAAGATGGAGAGGGACTTCTATAACCGGCTTATTAGAGAGTTGGGCCAGGTTCGAGAGAGTATAGAGCTTGTCATGGCCTTGTGGCTCTGGTTTGAGTCCATTGGCCACCACGACTTCATCCGGCACGTCGCCGCCTGCCAGGACGACGTCGTCCTCCGCTTCATCGCCGAGGGCGAGGCCTGTCTGGATCACCTCATGGGCAACCGGGACCCCAGCCGGAGCGACGAGCTTCCCTTCACCAACTTCCTCATGGCCGAGCCCATAGACCTCCGGTTCTTCGAGTACCACCGGGACATAGCATTCGACGGGGTGCGGTTCTTCCTCGAGAATGTGTGCCGAATCATCCTCGACGATGCACTGATGGAGAGGGTTGCCAGAGATTCGAGCCACCCCGATCACCGTCGAGTGCTCTCGAGCGGCGGCTTACGCATTGGCGGGCCTTCATCGAAGCCCTGCAACGAAGATGAGGTCGAAGCAATGAGCGACATGACTCCCGCTACGCCACCTTCGTCGCACTCCGTGTTGAATCCCATGGCTAGACCCTGGTCCCCGGAAACGGATCACACGCCGGAGGAGCAGAGGTCCATGTTCATCACATTTTCCATGGGGTACCCTATCGCCAGAGAGGATATCAGAGACTTCTTTAATACGTAAGTATATATATATATAGAGAGAGAGAGAGAGTCCTAAACAAAGGCTGTATGTGATAAATTTTACTACTAGTGATTAATTTTGACACTAGAACATGTGGCAGGCGATATGGGCCGTGCGTGGAGACCGTGATGATAGAGAAGGCGTCGGCAAGGCAGCGGCCGATGTACGGGAGATTGGTGTTTAGAAGTGCTTCGACGATCGCGGTAGTGCTGAATGGGCAGCAGACTGCAAAGTTTGTCATCAAGGGGAAGCACCTGTGGGCGCGGATTTATCTCCCTCGCCGGAACTAGGGTTTTTTTTGGTGTTATATATCCGTGATAAAGTGACAAAACATCTCTGTGTGGGGCCTATATTTCTTTTTTTTCGATCTTTTTGTTGAATCGCCTACTTTTCTTTGTTTATTCGCATAAAATGTCTCTGTCAGTGAATTTTGACCGTCTATACCAATAGACTTAATCTAATCAAACATCTGACTTTTATTCCAGAACGTTATCCTTAATTTAATGGCTCTCTAGGGATCAGCAAAGAAACAACATTTAATATTGACTGGTCAAAAGAGTTGTACTACTGATTTTTTTTAAAAAAAAATTAAAAAAATAAGAGTTTTTTTTTTTTTCCTTCTGCATTCATAAAAAGCCTTGTAGTCCGTATCAAACATTCAAACTATGCATGCATACATATAAAAATAATGGCTTTTCATAAAATAATTAAAAAATTATAATTATGAATAAAGATAACTATATACTTTCAAAAGCGAGTCGGCTCTTTAGGAGGAGAAGTTGGAAAATTAACTCGACTACACGATGCTGGGTGAGGCATGTGCAACCGTCCGTGGATCATCATTCCATTTTTGTATCTCTCATATTTCCTCTCTTTTACGGATCCTTATGTTGCATTTCTCCTATCTTGTCAAATTAAGGAAATCTAGATCTTTCCTGTAGCATTACTATCATTCTCTATTTAAATTTCTTATTAAAAATGAAATAATTTTGTTTAATTAATTAATTTTAATAAAAAGTGCATTGCCATATTCTAGTAAGGCAATATATAAAAGTGGAGTTAAACTTCAATGTGGAGTCCATCCTAAGCTTCCGCATTACCTTTTTACAGCTATATGATTTCAAATTTTAATATTTTCATTTAAAAATTTTTAAAAATCGTATTAGGAGAATAATTATTATAATAGGTTATCATTTTTACCCCATAATAATTTCAAAATTTAATGTTAGGCGATGTCTTTTTCTTTCGTTGGAGATATTTTATCGTGGGTTGGGTTGCTTCTTTTTTGGCAACTTGCTGGGAGCTTTGTTGGAAACATTGTATCGTGAACTGGGCTTCTTCCATTTTGGCAACTTGCTGGGAGCTTTATTTGTTGGAAACATTTTTATTGTGGGCTGGGTTTTTTCGGCTTTGGCAACTTGCTGGGAGCTTTATTGTTGGAAAATTTTCGCTCTCGGTGGAAAAAATTTTTTTGTACACCGCCAGTGGTATAGAGAATCTGACATAGAGTGCACCATCTCATTCCATTGGGCTACATAGTCACCGCTTTTCAATACATATTTAATACCCGTAATTCTATATTTTCGTTTAAAATTTTGAATGATGCAACTATCCATTTTCTTTTGAAAAAAATATGACATCTTGTGTCGATATTATGATATCCTACGTTGAAATTATGACTTCCTACACAGGATGTCATAATTTTTTCACAAGCTGTTATAAATAGGGAAGGATATTTTCGTCATTGAAAAATTTCATATAAATTTTTCAATAATGAAATGCCTCTATCAAAATTATGACATTCCATGAAAAACTATGACATCCCGTATAAAAAGTCATAATTTTAACGCAGGATGTTATAATTTTTTTAAAAGAAAAAGAGTATTTTCATCATTTTAAATTTTAAATAAAAAAATAAATTACGGACATTAAATTTGTGTTGGAAAGCGGTAGCTACGTAGTCCAATCGGATAAGGCGGTGCACTCTATGTCAGATTTTCTACGCCTCGGGCGGTCTGCAAAGAATTTCGCTTGTGGGTTTATTGCGGGGTGGGCTTCCTCTACTTTGGCAACTTGCTGGGGGCCTTTTATTGTGGGCCGGGTTCCTTCTGCTTTGGTAACTTGTTCGGTTCTCTCCAGCTAGTGGAGTAGCAGGGGACTTCAACGTACCAACATCATATGCCAAGTTTCTGGTCGGTAGTCAAAATTAGGACCGTAAATAAACCAAATATAACACTGGGGTTAAGGATCTGGTTGGTGGTCTATACAACATATTTTATTTTCCAACTTTCCCTTAAACTTACCTCCCTCGAGCTCAGCACGTAAAATACAATATATTTCAAACATAAGACTCAAATATAATTTGAGATTCCCATTATATCTCTTAACCAAGCTGTTGGCATGGAGCTTATCTCCTAATTAAATGAGCTAGCTCAAGCTCGGCTCGATTATTAAACAAGCTGAACTAGAAGTAGGCTTAGGTTTGTTCATGTTCAGCTTGTTCCATCCAACATGCAATATTACTGCTCGAGCTTTTTCTGTTCGTTATTCAGATGCTAAACATAGGTTATATAAATGCCAGTAATTTTTTTCTTTAAATTTAAACTTAAGCAAATACCAGTTCAATTAGGCTTGCATGAACAGGATTCATATGTCCAAAGAAGTTGGTGTTGAACAACATTCCTCAGGTGGCCACCTGTTTGGTTCTTGTGACATATTTGCTTGCCCATGTGTACCTGGTTGGTAAACAACGGCAGAGCTATGAACTTTTGTATTTGACACGGAGATATAGTTTAACCTGTGCAAGTCCTCCGGCTCTTTCTAGCAGTGCATATAACTCTTCTTTACTAGAATATAATAACATAACTGCGTCCCACCATGAGATTATAAAAGCGATAGGAATAAAAACTCACAATGGAGCCAGCAGCTTCCCTCTAGTATAAAAATCTTTATACCTGCGTGTCTCACAAAACAAAAAAAAAAAAAAAAAGGAAAGAGGGAAGGATAAGTTTTGATCTTTGGAAAGAATAGAGCACATGAAAATGTTTAAAACTGCGTTAGGTGGCAGTTATAATACAACATTGAATGGTAGACCCTCGCTATCACAATAAATATCAAGTTATTTTTAAGGAGAGTCATATTAGAAATTTAGAACAAATACCTGCTGCTTTGTCATTGGAATGAAAGGACTACCTACTCCAGCACTACCATTCCCTGACAAGGGAATTGGATGCAATACTTGGAGCACTGCAAGCAGAAGATGACATCGGTCAAGTTAAGAGATGCTTTGGGATTCTTGATAATTAATGTTCTTATTATAATTGCCTCAATTCTCTATTCCATCGCATATGGGAACGCAGGAAGAGGTTGATCACCAGGCCATAAATTTGATGTATCCCGCTACCCCACAGACCATTTGATAACTTTCTCTGCCCGGCTGGACATATATAACAAGGTATATTTTAAAGGCGTAAGTAGGTATCTTAGGATAGCAATCTGTTTGCAGTTAATTAATACCAATTTCCTGCTGTTGGAGATTGCCACACAGGAGTGAGCACAGTTAGTTTGGCAGTGTGGCAAATTAAGAATCCATTCTTGAAGACCAAATAGCCTGCTTTCAGTTGAAAAATATCATATAATTATCTTTCGACTTCTATTGAGTACAAGCGTATGTGCCAATATAGAATAGCTAATTAGCCTTATTTTAGTTATGTGTTATTCCTAACTGAGTAAGCCTAAATTTAGCATATAACTCAAATGCAGGATCCTCTACGGTGCAGAGTGTCGCACGTGCACCGATTGCCTATCTTGAAAATAGAGATTCTGAAAATAATGAATTTGATACGGTCGTCTAGTTTTATCATATATATGGTCAAAGATGACAATTATATGTATGTTATTATGGTCAATCACCACAAGTTATAGTTAAAATAGGGTAATATTCACTAGGTAAGTTTTAACACATGAGAAGTGATTTTGGATATATATATATATATATATATATATGTATATTCAAAAAACTTAAATCATGTAATGTGATAGAGAAATGTTTGAGTTGGACTAGCTTTGTGACCTGCGCACATCTTAAATGCTTAGAAGTAGACCACTTACCTTGCTTACCTGCCTTTGGGTCAACTTATGTGCGGTGAAAAGAGGAACTCTGGACAAGTCATGTTAAAAAGGACAAGTCAGAATGTTTTTTGTAATTGTACAATGGATTTAGGTGGTTTAATTTGAATCCTAAGCTTACGCTGGAGCTTAATCATATCCATGCTCTTTAAGACTTCAGCCAAAATTGGGTGAGCATGGACTTCAAACCAAAATCATCGTATCCAACGGAACCAATTGATACCCCTTGTTAGATATCTCTGTTCATCCATGATTAAAAAAAAAAAAAAAAAAAAGGAGAGAGAGAGAGAGTAAATTCACAACTAGTTGAGGAAATGCCATGAAACAGAGCCCATTTCTTGAAATTACTTTAGCACACCAATGTTTTATTCAAAAACAAATTGCATTATGATTTTACAAAATTGGACTACTAAATAGTCTCCAAGGTGTCATTAATGGCTAGTGAATTGAGTAGTGATTACCCTCTAGAGCCTAGGTGTGGGCCTATCATTGGATCAATCTATAGCATCTTAGATTGAGAAATTATATTAGTCATCAATTAATAATTGAGAGGCATCACTGCCTTGAAAACCATATGGTTATAAAAAAAAAATCCACAAAAAGAATGCATTGCTCTCTCTTGAGCAGAAAGCCCAAGTTTGACTCGCCGAAAGCTCGATGGGAAAATTTAGTAGACCAATCACTTCTTTAGGCACAGCAGAGACATTATCTGGAAGCGAAGAACCAGAGTACGTAGTTGGAACATTCCATTCCCACCACATCGAAAAACCTTTAGGTAAGATGGTAATTATTGACTGGCGAGCACTCCAATGGTATTTTTAAAATGCTATCTTTTGAATGTGGACATAGATCATACTATTTGGACACTTTTTATCTCTTAAAACGCATTTCTTCTAATGCTGGGCTTCACTTCTCCTTGGAAGCAGGGCTCATGGAAAGCGGACAGCATGGCTTGACAAAGGCAACGTAAATAATGGAAATGATGGTGATACATGACAAGTTATAAGAATATTGCATGTGTATTTTTTTTCCTCTTCCATAAGAATTGACACATGAATAATTTTAACTTGGCTCTTTCTTGGTCGCCATCGCCAGCAACGTCTTGTGCTTGAAGCTGGCTTCTGGCCCCACCGTATTTACTTTCTTTATTTCTCTGTCTCTTTCCCTCCTTTCCTTTTACTCTTTTTGTTTGTTTTCCTTCTATCTTGTGTCCTTTCTTTTGTTTCGTTTGTGTTCTATCAGTAACCACACCTTCTAGTCTTCTGAGATGAGGCTATTGGCCAATTACCGAGTAGTGCATAGGAGCAGGGTCATGATTTTCCTTTGGAAATGCCTAGCTAGGGAAAAAAAATCTCAAGATAAGGTATTGCCAGCCATTGGTGTTGCTTTACCCCTTTATTCTTTTCCTGGTTTACTGTTTATGGTTCTATCTTGTAGCGGTCCACTGCGGCCTTTAGAAAACGTGTGGTGGTCTCACTGGCAGTGCTCTTATCTGCTTTCTTTTTGGTAGGTGCTACGTTCCTTTCTTCTTGCAGACATGGAAGACACAACCCCAAAAATATTCCATGAACTAAAAGAAAAATATAATTGTAAAATATTCTAGCTAGTATGCTATAGAATACGAAAATGTCTTACAGTCCATTACCAAGTAGCACCAATTATATATATATATATATGTGTGTGTGTGTGTCGATTCATAGAAGTCTTTACGATAAAGCTTTAATGAGTAAGTTGATGATCAAATTGCAAATGTTATTTTGCATGCAATATGTGCATGTGGAAAGTAAGCATGTTTTTGACGGAACGTCCCTGCAGCCTGCAGGCATCTTTTGATGTCATAGTGATTTAGATCCAAATTATGATGCTCTTGGACCACCATAAGACATTATAATCTACATACACATCAGCATAGGACCGCTAATAATGCTTCTTAATAAGAGTCATATCTTAATCATTCGTATAAAAAAAAGTGTGGAAGTGAGATCTGATACCTTTTTAACTTGATCTGATCGGCAGAACAAACAATTTTCTCAGCCTACTCCACTTGAATCTAAACCAAAAGAAGAAAAAAAAAATAAAATAATTGGCAAAATTAAGTAGTGTTTATGTCCTTTTTTTTCTTTAATTGATGAGTCAAATGATGATATAGTTGATTTAAAAATTGTGATATAGGGCCCCTATTTATAATAATAATAACATTTACCCCTACATAATTCAAATCAGATTCTTTTTCTAGATTCAAATAGGACTAATGTTTCAAAAATAATTATAACTAATAGAAATAAATATAAAAAAATTAAAATCATACAAGATGTAGATCTTGACTTCTGTATCAATTTTATTTTTTGTTGCTTTGCCTAATTCTTCTCGAATTGAAAAATACGTTCAATCAAAGTTTTTCTTAAAATAAAAATATTTCAGGGCACAAATAATAGAATTTTAGCCTTTTTCATCTCCTTAAGAGGATGGCTCTGCATCACAAATTTTAAAAAGTTATCCGATTTAAAAAAAAAAATCATCTCAATCGAATGTCATATAACTAATTTAGTCCGTAGAAATTTAGCATACAACTCAATTTCTCAGTATGGCAGATTTGTTCCTCAACACTGTTCTGCCCTACTCTAATGATTAAAATGGTCTACATCAAGTTTGAAGATTCTCCTGCATTATAAATCCTCCATTTTAGAGAAAGCAAGTCCTACTAAATCAAAATTAAAGGTAAGAAAATGCCTACTCCCCTACCTCACATCTGAAACACATAGCTTTTCTTGAGGATAGTTTTCATTCTTGCTTTTCTTTGCTAGACAAGAGATCTTTATCTCTAAGCACGAGAGATAGCTTTGTTATAGAAGATACTAATATTTTTCTTGAAGGTATCACAAATCGAAATACGATCTTTATGAGGGTGGGCAATCTTCTCCTCCAATTACATGAGATGTTCATTTCAGTATCCATCACAATAGAAATAGTGGGCATACTTGTCTTCATTCTTAGATGTACTTTAAGCATAGATAGCTTTTCTCCTATCTATTTATATTATTAGTGTATTTAAATCATAAACTAAAGCTTCTATAGATGGATAGGATCGAAACTCTGATATCAACTTATTCTGATCGAGAAAAATGAAGAATGATCCCTCAACCTACTAAATTTGAATCTCTCAAAAAAAATTAAAAAAAAAAGATTGAAAAATTAGTGAAAGGAGTGTTTACATCCCATTTTATTTCAATAATGCTACAATTGATGGAAAAATTGAAGTACATAGTCCTATTTATAAAAATAGTAAGGTCTATCATTATACAATTCAACTTGAACTGCTATCCTAGTTCAAATAGAACTAGTTTTCTAAAGAGTGATATAACTAATAGAAATAAATATAAAAAGCTAAAATCTTATTGAAAGTAGATCTCAACTCCTACATTAATTTTTCTTCTGTCGCTCCATCTAATTTTTCTTAAATTGAGAGATATGTTTGATATATTTTTTTTTAAAAAGTCAGTTTCATTGAGCCTGATTTGGGGCACAAATAATAAAATTTCAGTTTTTTTTTTTATTCTCCTAGAGGGATGGTTCTACATTATAAATGTCAAAAAGTTATCTGATTGGGAGGAAAAAAAAAAAAAAAAGGGTATTTCAATCGAGTATTATATGGCTAACTTATAAGCTTTGAAAGTTTGGCATATGATTCAGCTTCTTGACGTGATGGATATTATCCAACCTCAATCATGATTCATTGAAGTGATCCATATCGAGTTTAGTGATCCTTTTGAATGGATCAAATAACTCATAAACTGCTTTGCTATGTCATGATTGTTCTATACAAAAACTGGCTTAATCTATTACCTATTTCATTAAATTATGAGAACATTGTTGAACTAAAAAAATAAATAAAAGAAATATTGTTTAACCATAATTTTATATTCATTGGAATCTGAGAATCAGGTGTTGCACCTGCCCATATTCCCCTTGGTAACATGAGGCTCCTCCCCCTTCCCTCTTTTGGGTCCCAAAGACAACCCAAGAAAAACGAAGCGGGGAAACATGCATCAAAAGCATACAAGTATCTCATGATGGTGGATAAAAGAAGCATATGATGACCTTCTTTCCAACATAAAAGAAAAGTTAAGGCTGGCTATAGATTGCCCTCCCCCTTCCTTCCTTGAAAAAAAATTGAAAATCTATGTGATACTTTATGCTTTGCTTGTGCTGACCCTCGTCTAACTTTTTCCAAAGGGCCATTAGGTCTAAGTCAAGCAAAAGAATGTATCTTTCTTCTCATGATCTAGTCATTACCCCTCTTTTTTAAATCAAAATTATTATCCACGGTCCCTTTTCCAGAGTACTAAAACAAAGTTTGTCTTAGTTACATAAATTTTGCTAGTTTTTCCTCTATTGCCTAGCCTAATGGAATTGGCTCAATCTATGAATACAATATGTGAATGATCATTTCCCTACCCAAAAGGTAAAATAGGATGTGGATTCTAGAACTTCAGAGAGATGAATAATAATAATAATAATATATTGCTGCTTGCTGTTGTTATATCAGAAAAGGATATACAATATGTGGAACTTGGTTGCATGCATGGTAAGAACAACAAACCGATCATATGCTTCAAATAACGATCTCTATACAATATGTGGCAGCTGACTGGATTAAATATTTGCCTTCTACCTAGCAGACATGTCACTCTTTGTGCTCAACACATGACAAAGATCCCAATTTTATTAGGGGTTACCAGTATTCGCCAAATAGCTGATCAAATTTGCGTAGAAAGTTTTAACCTCCGTACTCCTTGGTGTGAACATAAGAAGTTTCAAAAGAAATTGTACACAATATAGCTAGGGAACATCAGCCATGGGTATTGTCTGGATATGATAAAGACCTAAACCCCCATCACTATCGGTGCCTAATGAAACGTTAATAATATTTTAAGAAAAAACTAACTAAGTTTATAATCAAAGTACTTATCTCCATGTAATTATCATCTAGCTTGTTATTTGTTTTTTTCCCCTTTTTTGGCTGCAATACACTTTGGTCTCACAAACTTACTGTGGGCAATACTAAAACATGACGTTCGCTCGAAAGTGCCATTCATTACCATATTACCATGGCCTGGGCCGTGCACGGCTGCCGATGATCCATCCCCTTTCGTTCTTCTAGCATCATGCTTCACTACTCATGCAAAGGCTTCCACACCTTTGAGAAAAATCTTACCTCTTGTATGCCATGCTGTGGGCCTCAGTCCTGCCTTCAATGCTCGATAAAGACCATTTGTAACAAGTTCATCACCAACCATCTTTTTTTTTTTTTCCCTTCTTGTCCTCCTTTCTTCTCTCCCAGGGGAAAAAGATTTATACGACTGAATGCACCAAACTCTCTAGCTGTTTACTTGTTAATTAATTAGGGTGATTGACATAACAAATGGGGCCCACCTTAAGTCCAAAGAACCCAACAACTTCTTCATGTATTCACTCATCACCAGTGTAGAACATTGTTCTCTTTCAAGCATTTGTCTGCCAATATGTACTTGAGAACATTGTGCTGATGGCCACCAGAATTATGCACGTTGCACGTGCATGGCACGTGCCATTCATGTCGAATTTAACCCGCCAGCCTGTCCCCAAACAAAATCAGCCTTCGATCAGCTGCCACTCACTTTTAACAAAATAAATTCCACCTGGCTTGTTGACGTATGGTTAAATCCAAAAGCCAAGTTCAACTAATGAGGGAGCGACACGTGGCCGCAATGATTGGGAGGGGAACTATTTTGACAGCTTAGTGTCGTTGATGTCATGCACCACTCACCTCTCTAGAGAATTTTTTTTTTAGTGGGCTAAGCCCTTTTCTCCTTAATCACACACTTTCACTAAGAAAAGCTAAAAGAACTGCTGGCCTAATTAACCCACCTTAAGGAATCATTGTCACCCGGAGGCTGGCCGTATCGTTCTCCCTAGACAAAGAGAGACCATATCTTCTTCTACCAAAGCAAGGAAGGTCTTGGGGGAAAAAGATTATTGATGTGGCCGGATCCTTCTTTAACCTTTGCAACTAAATCAAGTATCATGCTCAAGTTATTCCCCCAAAGTTAAAAAAAAAAAAAAAGTATTAATAGAAATAATAAAGAATGGGAAGGACTTTCGGGGCAGCTTCGTCCCCCGGTGATTCCATGAAATGTTTTCCAAGTTCTGCAAAGAAAGGCAGTAGAATCCACCACGTTCTTGAATGCCATTCCAAATCTCCATATATTCATGTACACAGGAGTTTAAATTAAAGCCGATCACCCATTAACAAGTAAAACCAAATATATAGATATATATTAGACATAATTAGCAGTGCCTAGTGTATGTTGAAGAGGTGAAGAAAGACCCTAGTTTTACAAAGAGCTACAGCTGGATATTCCTTGTAGAGCAATTGGAAAAGCTAGCAAGCAACCAAAAGATTTGGAGAATTTCTGAGATTTGACCTCTGCCTTCAATTCCAGCTTAGGAGGGATCAGTTCCACCGGAATTTGATGCTTTTGGACCGCTGGAGGCCCGAAATGGAAGCGGTGCTTGTGTTGCTCCTGTCGCCAAATGCGGTTAAGATCCTCTGGACATTTTGCACCCTCCGAGGTCTAGCAGTAACCCCACAAGAATGGCTCGTCGAGACGGAATCCGATGGAACTGTCCTCCTCCGGTGCCGGAGGCAGCCACGCCGAGGAGTAGCAGAAGCCATCTCTCAAGTCGAGGAGGAGGTCCGGCAGGTCGAAGAGCGCGTCGTCGTTGGCGCCGCTGGATGGGGTTGCAGGGGGCGGGGAGTCGGAAGTGGTGGTGACCGCGTCCCGGCATACGCTCCCAGACGACCCTGGGCTGAGGTCGCCGAATGTGGCGGCCGCAGCTAGAGCAGCTGCGGCCTGGATGTCCTTGGGAGCGGTGGTGGCGGGCCGGGGGAGCTTGCGGGCCAATTCAGGGAAATTGAGGTATGCGGACTCGCCCTTGATGGTGAGGGCGGCCACGTCGTGGGCTCGGGCTGCCATCTCGGCCGTCGGGAAGGTCCCCAGCCAGATCCTCGACTTCTTCTTCGGCTCTCGGATTTCCGACACCCATTTGCCCCAGTTACGCATCCGGACGCCGCGATACGTAGGATGCTTGCCGTCCTTGCTTCGCTTCTTAGCCTCGCCACCGCTGCTCGCCTCCGCTTCTCGCTTGGAGCCACTATTAGTGGCCTTTTTAAGAATCTTTGTACCTTGGCTTAATTCTGGTGAGGCATTGGGACAGGAAGAGGTGGTGGTGGTGGTGATCGCCGTGGAGGAAGCGGAGTTGGAGGAGGAGGAGGAGGAGGAGGAGGAGGAGGTTGTGGTGGTGGTGGTGCAAGAGGAGGAGGGGGAGGAAGGGGAGGTGTTAGCTTCGCCACATTCATGGGTGAGTGGCTCTTCCATGATGGAGAAGGCAAAAGTGTTGTAGGGGAGGGGAATGTGGGAGGTGGTTGCATAACTTGTAATGTGACGGGCTTTTATGAATGCTCCACAAGGGAGCAGCAGTAACAAGAGAGCAGGAAGGGCCCATGCAAAAAGGGAGGGTGCGGTTGTGCTATTACTTGATGCTGCCGTGAATGGCCTTCCCTTGGAAATGCAGATTTTTACTGCCTGCCCCCCATGTTCTTTGAGTAAAACCAGGACTGTATGTCAAATGGCATGTTCCATGTGCTTTTTTGACCTTTTTCGAGTTGGGTGGCCCGGACCAACTTGAGCTCCCTAACCAACCCAATGGCGATTAAGGAAACTCGAGCAATAGCGTTCCTGCTACATATAAGACGTTGATTGAACATTAGCCGACTAAAGTTCCGATTCCATGCTTCTGGTCTCATCAATAAAGAGCCATAGCCATAGGTCCCAACTTTCGCGTGAAAGAATAATTGGTCTTTTTTTTCGGGATGTCAATTATTAGATCACAACTTGTATATATATATTTCAAGACACGCTAATCTCTTTCTTCCATCTCTTCCGTAGATTTCAAAGTGGGTTGATGCTATGAAAGAAGGGAGAATCATTCTTCTGCTCCAAGGACAAAACCCAAACGGGGGAGCCAATGCATACAACTACCTTCTGTCCTAGCTCATCTTGCTTGTGCCAATAGCAAACTAATAGAGTATCCCCTCCGGACCATTATTGAGGACTAAAAATAATTTTCTTTTGTGGGCGGCAAGGCAATTAATGCATTATGTTTCCTAATTGAATGAGATCTACTGACCTAAACGTTTTTCTGGAGCATAAATCTGTTGGCAACTGGAGGGCCGCCCCGGAGGCTGGCCGACTGATGCCTTGGCGCATGAGGAAGTCGTGCGGTCCATTAACCATGCATTCCTTCATTTCCTTGTTCAGCTCGCACAAGCAAAAGTGAGTGCTCCCTCGTGCAATTCGGGGAGGTATTAGATAAAGTGATTGGCTTTTATATTGTCTTGTGTGATGGATTAATTGAACCCGAGAAATTGGCAATAAATAAAAAAATGACTTGAGTGTAGCGTATATTGGGAAACAAAGAAGGTTCTTTGTCTTATTTAACCACTGGAGAGATGATACTCTACAAGTCCGCAAAGCAAAGCCACCCATTAATGTGATTTGTGACATTCACAGCAATGTTGTATCATATTCAAGATTCCACACCAAATTAGAGCTCAAATAAGACAACCACGTAAAATGACAAGTTTAAATATCTGTGTAATATATCCGACTTGCTGCTTAAAAAAAAAAAAAAAAGGACACAAATTGGTTGCTAAATAGGCTCTGTTAAGGGAAGTGTTCTTCACTGGCACCGCATTTCCTTTTGCTACTTCGATCTCCTTCCATTGTTTCCTCTAAAGAGTGGGAGCAATGACCTAACGGCAAGAGTATCTAATGACCAATTAATGAAAGAATCCTTGGTGATCCACAAAAAATAAAGAAAGTCTTCTTGGTTGGCCCACCCATCTTAAATACAAATGGATCCTGCTTGACTGCATGATAACCATTAATTTAACTCAGCTCGCCACCTAACGAAATGCGTCGTCTAGCTCCCAGAAGGCTGAGACGCTTCACACAAGTTCGTCCCCACATGGGCCTCACCACCAACTTTATTTAACTATCTAATGCACCTTACTCTCTTAAATAAATCACCCAAATAGAGGTTTGGCCCCTGCCCATTTCTTATCAAAGTTTGGAAGGACTCTCTCAGTGCAACAAATATGCCTAATATACTACATGATTCATTCACATCTAAGAGCTGGGTATTAAGAGACAAGAAGAGACATTGGACCGAATGCATTCCACATTCAGAATACATAACTAGTCCAGATCATTAATCTAGTTTTTTTTAATGAATCATATCTAGACAAAAACAGCCTCCGCTGTCACCCTTGCAAGAAGGAAAAGTTTTCAGCCATAGAGTACGTGGGAGGCTCCACATTGTCGAAAATGATCAATGAGCTTGCCGGCTCTACATAAAAGGTGCAGTTCAGAGGTCGAGAGGCAAACTATGGCAGCATTGTTTGCTTACTAAATTGAACTTGGAATAAATGAACAACATATTCGTGAGTTTGGTGATTCAGTTCAGATATGAGCAATTGAATGTGTTTTTCTTTTCAAGGGAAAGGGCAATTTAATGTGATTTAAAGCAGAAACGTCTGTTAGGCTTGTGCCTCTGTGTATGTCACAGAATAATCATGCTCTTTCTCAACCTTTGATATGCATATTGTTACATGTTGTACCATATTTAGCCAGTATAATGGATTTTCAGATTTAATCTCTCTCTCTCTCTCTCTCTCTCTCTATGTGTGTGTGCGTGTGTGTGTGTCCTTGTCTGTCTTACTCTCACTTTCGCCCTCTCCTCTCCTGCCTACATAATTTAATTTAATAAAGATAAGTTGTAAAATGTCCTGAAAATTATGGATCACTAAGCCGTCTTTCAATGTCTAAGAATTTTTATTGTTTGCATAAGATACTAATGCTATCAAATAATCAAGAATTATTACATAGGAGAGTTCCATGGTAATCTCCATGTTTGGAAAGAAAAATGATATGAGATTGAGGATAATTACTTCACTCTCTGAAGAATCTTAACGTGTTCGGTTGCCTTTCGCACAAAAAGAAAAAAGAAAAGAAGAAAAGGTTCAGCCCCCAAAAGGAAGTGCCGTCAGGCCAAGTAGCTGTAAATCTCTATTTTTTGCTTAGGTATCAGTTATTATATATGGTTATTGCATGACTTAATTTATAAGATTGTCGTTGTTGAACAATCCCATCAATAGATGTCCCCAAAACAAATACAAATTGCTGTCTTGCCTTTTAAAATAAAACAATCAAAATCGAACATTGAAAGGTACTAACAATTAATTGAATTTCATAACCATTTTTTTGGAAAATTATGTAGTTCATTTCCAAATGGTAACAACTACACTCATGCATATATCAGCCCATTTATGCACAGAAACTCAATTCCATCAAAAGTGAACCCCAATGGACCAAATAGTCTAGACCCAGGCGATTAGATGCTAGCTTTTTTTAACCCCCAGTTTGCCTGCAGATATAATTCTTTCAGGCGATTAGAAGTGTCTCTCCATCAATTTATCCACCATTCTTGGTTTGATGCCTAAAGATTTGTAGCAATCATAACATCATCGACAGCATGGCGGTTGTGGAATGTGTTGTCCCGAAGACACAGGTGATCGTTGCCCACCATGATGGAACAACACGTTAATGCCTTGAGACCAACTCTTGTTGGCAACGAAGTTTAATCCACCGGGTGTATGTGATAGTGACGAGTGAGTGACTGAGTGAGAGAGAGAGAGAGAGAGCTCCTCTTCATGCCCATCTAAATTGAGAACTATAATATCTTCCAAGAGATAGGAGCTACAACAGTTTGCCTGAACGTACAAGAAATCGGAAGGTTCCCCAAATGGAGTAGTTTTAATCTCTTTTGCCACTTCTGTACTGTAAATGAGCACTCGTATCACCTAACCACCGCACATATGAGCTCAATGTATTAAAATCTCGAGTTTGATGCCTCCGGTGCAGTTGGATGGAATCCATTTCTTGCAGGGTAGGAGGCTTTCTTTTTCTGCTGTCTTGCATAGGGAAGTAGTGACTTATTACCATGATGGCAGGTACTGGATGCCCATTGTGGTCCACCTCAAAAGCCATCGCCATGTATCCTTGTGTGGCCTGGAACTCACCACGGGGTCTATCTTACAGAGAAGTGGCTGAGAGGAGGTCCTGTAGAACCCAAGCTGCACCTTCGTTATGATCCATTTATTTTTATACGGGCAGATTTTTCTCTTCTGGTGCTGAGAGTACAGAGAGGTCTCACCTACTCCACTGGCCCTCACCCTATTTTGACTAAAGCTTGACCAATAGCGGGCGATGCGCTTCGCGTGGGTTTCGAATTGTCTTATACTCTCTTTTATTTATTTTTCAAATATTCTCTCTCTCTCTTTTTTGGTTGACGTGGGACCTAGCTAGTCTGGTGATCATAAAAGAATTATTTGTTTTCAAATGAATACTACCATTACCTACATTTGATGCATGCATCTAATTTAATGCATGGTTGTGACAACCTCAACAAGAATTTCGGTGGGCTTTTTTTTTTTTTTTTTTTTGAGGGAAAAAATGGCGAACTTCTAAGATATTTTCTTTTTAAAAAAAATGACACAAGCAAGTGAGAGGAACAAAAATATATATGTGAATTATTCGATCATATGTTTTTTTAATAAACCAGATGATTTAAATTACTCAAAAAAAATATTTCTATGAGAATTTAAAAATAAAATATTATAAAATTGTGGACATCCGAAAAGTAGATTCCATATGATTTGCAATACACGACGGTAATGGATTTTTTTTGACCTTCTGCCTAATTCTTTTCTTTTCAGTTACGGTAGTCAATAATCGGTATATGGGGCGTCTACTTGAGCGATTAACGAATGGTTAAGGAGAGGAAACCAACAAAATCCCACTGCCACGTTGGTGCCCATTACTACACTTTTTTCATCTACAGTCTTCGACCATCTCTAATGTTCAACTTTAGCCCTGGTTCCGAAGCCTTTTTCTTGTCCAAGTTCTTACCAATTTTTTCTGGTGTCGTAGATTTGCTTAGCTACAACTTTGTCTACACGCTCAAAGGGTAAATAAAGTGATTGAGAATCACGCAATCTTGCCTATGCTTTGAGAGACACTGGAAAGCCTCTTTAAGATGGATGTAGATTCCAATGAACGTTTTTATTTTGTAATTTCTACAAATTACTCTACGGAAATTTCAGTTCCCAGAAAATAAATTGTTAAACAAATTTAAAGTCCATGTATATATACTTCTAAACAATATGCATCCGTTCTAACCAGTATTTCTCTTTTAATGGATCTTTCGTTTAAACATTAACAAAAAAAAATTCTACGGTAAAAGCTACCTCCTGGCTCTGGCATACAATTTTTCTCTCATTTATAACCGCTGCAGAAAAGATTTCTTTTCTTATCAAAACTGTTGTGATGTAAAAAAAAAAAATATCATTAGTCCCATATTGATTGAAGTCAAAAAAAAAAATCTAATTTATATAAAATGAGACAATCCTTTCTATGTGAGGTATTTTTTAAGAGATAAAATCGTGAGATCCAAAATGACCCATACATCTTCAGGCTATGAGCTATAGGCCAAAGATAGATTAAAAAAAAAAATTCTTTTCTCTCTTCAAAAAGGCAGTCTTTTGTTCTTAAATATTTCATCATAAACTTTTTCACCATGATAATCACCGTCACCGCCAAAACCATTAGGACAATATGCACATGGAAGCTCTCCCCCTTTACAAATATAGTTTATTACATATGTATTTTT
The DNA here is from genome assembly GCF_000442705.2 of Elaeis guineensis. Lineage (NCBI taxonomy): Eukaryota > Viridiplantae > Streptophyta > Magnoliopsida > Arecales > Arecaceae > Elaeis > Elaeis guineensis. The sequence continues at coordinate 15,984,698 of NC_025996.2, read as the reverse complement.
TAAAAATTACTATTTATATATGTATGTCTCCCAAATCATCCTATTATTTGCATTGATATCCCTACTGCTAGCTTTTTTTTTCAAGTGTTTTAAGTGTAAAATGATGCTATCCTCTTGTATTAATATGTTGAAAAATTTATATATAATTATTGATATTTTTAATATAAATTAAATTTTTTAAAATATATATGTAAAAAAAAAGTTTATCGACGTATGCAACTTCTGCATTGACCTTGTAACTACAAGCTCGGCATTCAAGAATAATTCAAGAAGGCTGAAAGTTTTGAAATTCAAAAAATCTAAATCTATAAAATTTGGATAAAAATAAATTTGACCTTACATAGTTCCACCTTAGATTATCTTTTGTCAAAAAAAATAAATAGTCTAAAATGATGGCAGGCGTGAAGATCTTTTGTTGGGTGTGGGGTGTGGGTGGTGTGGGTGTGGAGCTCCATTGGGACAGAATTTGTGGAAGTGGGGGGATTGAGTAGTTGGGCCCATTTTTATTAATATCTCAATATTTATGTTAAACTATAATATCATTTATGTGGGAATTTATCGATGCTTATTATTTTTCATACTTTCTTTGGTCCAATCGCATCTAATATCTTTCCCTTTTTTCCTCCTGGCTTCGTTGAGCCCCACGGAATGCACATGCCCTTGAGTGGAAAGGTGCGAATCTCATGATTTGCTGGCAAAATTTGCAGATTTCATGAAGGATTCGCCACCCATTCACGAACCATCAAATTGTGGGTAGAACTGTTTGCCCAAGTATCAATATATACATAAATCATGGTTTTTTTGAATAAATTGCTGAATTGCGCAACCATGGCCATCATGGATACCCCATCTTCTCCAATCCTCTACCGCCATCATCACCACTGAATACATTTTCTCACCGTTTGTATTTGAAAATAGAAATAATTAGAAAGTGTATGTTATCAAAAAATATCTTTTTTCTTTCTTTTTTTTGGTTTAAACATGTTCGTGAATTTATTTTTTTAAAAAAAACGGCAATGATGCAATAGAGAATACTTTTATTTTCTTTTTACTATAGAGTTTTTTTTTTTTTAAGTAAAAGGAGAGTACTGTAGACTAGTACTAGGTGCAAGCCGAGAACCCTGTACGGTAGCTCTGTGGTGGCAAAACAAGCTGAGAATGAAGAGTGGAACCAAGTAGATTCATGTCCGTTTGCCTTCCAGCTGGCCAATCGTTTGGTAGGCTCTGAAAAATTAAAGATTAGACATAGCTTGATGAATATATCCGAGTAGAAAATGAGAATACCGCGTATATGTGGCACTACTAATCCAGTTTATAATAGCGATGTCACCGTAATTTTAGTGCATTTTAAGGCGTTAATGGCTGCCATCAGTCCGTCCCTCTCTAGCAGCTTGCAGTTTAAAGATGGACACAGAAGATGCACAAAAAGATTTGAATTTTGTAATAGGATGTGACCGAAGTGATTTCTAACAGCAAATCGAGCTCCAGCGTAGCTATATTTAAATGAGCCATCAAAATTTATCTTCACCATCCTACGCAATGAAACCAAAGTTGAAGACGAAAGAAACGAGCCCTTGGAACCGCAGGTATCCCAGTGCATAGATAAATGGCCAAAAGAAAACGATGCCCAACAAAATGCATGGGCATGTCGGATGGCCAGGGTAGCAATGGGGTACGGTATAGAGGTTTTCCTTGGAAAAGCCTTCTATTCCGAGAACTCCATAGAAGCCATCCACCATATGTAAAGAAAGGCTGTCGATGGCCAACTACCATTGGAGATGCGGCTCAGCAAAGATTGATGGGAATCAAAATTATAATTATGTAGAACCGTCTGCACTAATATGACTCCAAGTGGCTCTAGCACATGACACTATATCTATTCAATGTCCTCCTCAATTCCACAGTATGTAGCGATGATTGGCCAAGCCTTTCACATAGGAGACAATAATGGCTACTAACTGGACCGAGAATACGATCACCGCACTATCAACCAAAAACCCTACGCTGGAACCTACAACAGCGATAGCTGAAGCCCACGAACATCACCTAACAACTAGTTGCCATCAGCCTTTTACGTTCTTTAGACCGAATCGCCAGCAGTTCATACACAGTAATATCCTTCAACGAAAATATTGTGCTAGTCTCTGTTCTCAATGTCCCGACACAGCTTGTACCATCTAAGTTGAGGGGCATCCAATCCGTGGCTTCAAGTGGCGGCAGGAATCGACGTTCCACTGGCCAACTTTTCGGTCCAGTAAAATATGCACAGCATTAGTGCTTAGGTTTTTTCTTTTTCCCATCCGTCTTGGAATCACGTTAGAATGGTTGACTCCAATTTTTAATCTTCCTCCACTCAAGACTTATCCTGAATCAAGATTGGGGGACCCTGAATATGGCAATAAATTGTCATAGAAAATTATGATAATGCGTCAATAGAATAATGGATCCAGAACAAAGATCACCATAGATGGTCCCGTACAAGTGGAGGCAGAGCCAGAAAACATGAATCAAATTTGACAAGGTAATAATACAGAATGATGCGTCCTTTTTGAGGCGTAGACCTGCCATGATTAGCACATGTATAGCTCCAAGTATCATATATTTAATCATAAGCCTAGGAAACAATAAAGTTGATATCAATAACCACCAGTAGCTCCACGAGAATCCCGGTATAAAAGAAAACAATCACAATCCATAATTCCAGCTACCTCTATGGTTCACAGGTACCTTATAAGGAGAAAATTGTGAAAACAATTCAAGTCCCTATGCAGAGAGAGAACAACCAAAATACCTCCAATGTGAGATGACAGTGACCAAAAGGTGCACTTACTGCTGGGCGCACTGCACCCTTGGAGCTGCATCTTCATCTTCATCATAGGCTTCTTGCGGCTGCTGCTGCTGCTTTCGCCTCATCTCCTCTTCCATATTGACGTCATACAGAGTTGTCTCCTCACACTCATCCAGCTCCATGTCCGACAAGTGGTTGCTTGGTCTTGGTGGCAAAAGGGTCTCCAGGACATGGCACTGATCAGGAGAGAGCGCACCAGAATCTGGAAATTCGACATTGAATTGGATGTACAGGCGACCCTTCATGAAGGGCCTACCATGATGAGGCATCCCCTCATCATTGATTGCTTTAAATTGACCTGATTAGAAGGCAGCAAGTTATAAGACCCAGGAAAAAAAAAAAAAAAAGAAAGAAAAAAAGGAAAAAGGGTCATACATGTTATCAACCAGATAAAGAAAAATCAGCAGCTTTGATCAAACAACAGATCTAAAAACATACCGGGCTTGATAACTTCGCCTGGATTTGACTTGATGAGCAGTTGTCTGCCATCAAGATGGGTCAGAGCAAACTGGAATCCACAGAGTGCCTCCGTCAGACAAAGTGTATGTTCCACAAAAAGATCATCATACTTTCTCTTAAATTTCGGATGCTCTTTTTGTTGCAGCATGAAAATAATATCTCCTGTTACAGTGTCAGGCTGCAAATATGGATTTTACAGAGTTAGACATAAGAGCACTAGAAAATTCAGAGAGCATAGCACGCAAGTATATCAACTTTACCCCACAAGCACTGGGACCCAGGATAAAAGTCGAGTATAAGAAAATATTACTGACGATGTTGACATAGATGTAACAGCATAACACATGATGAACAGACAAAAAAATGGTAGTTTATAATTTTATTTTTTGGGCAAAAAAAAGAGGCTTGCTTACAGCTTCATCAGCTTCTCCTTGGAATACAATCTTCTCACTATGTTGCATTCCTTTCTCAACATGCACCTCCAATACTTTCTTCTCCTGGGTAACTTTGTTCCCTTTGCACTGTGGACACTTGTCCTTATCACTGATAACCTCACCTGCATAACAGTAAATTTACAAGACTGAAGCAAACAATTCCTTAATGCACCAAAAGTATAAACAATATGAAAGATCTGCCATACCTGTGCCTCTGCAATCAGGACAAGCATGCTGCATCTGTTGAATCATGCCTAGTCCAATCTGTCTAGTTACCGTTCTTACTCCTGTACCTTGACATCCATAGCATCTTCCTGATACACCGCTCTTTGAGCCCTTTCTGAAAGGGCAAGCAAACATACATATAAATATCACAAAGCACAGACAGGAAAAATATTAATGAGCACACTAATTACTATATTATAGAACTTTTGTATTCAGTCAAATAAAATGCAAAATCACGTTCAAGTATCAAAGCATTAGCATGCCATGACATACATTTGAGCGAAAGAGACAGCAATGCATGGTCTGCACGGTTGCTCTACGAGTCAAATAGTAATGATATGTAAGAGACAGTACTAGTTAATTAAGGTGCATGGGATGCACGAGGCCCCAGATGAAGAAAATAATGTGCGTGCATAATCAACTGTTACTATCATTCCTCTGGTGCAATAATGAACCTAATGTCAATAACAAAATTTCAACAATTCCACAACTGCATGAGCTACAAGTTGCAAAAAGTTATTGCACGTATACCACTAAGGTCACATGGCTTCCAACTTCTATTAAGATATATCTTCCGCTTACATGGTCATAATAGATGCCAATGAACCTATTTTTCTAAGGAAGAAGAAGAGGAAGCCATTTGTTCCAACCAGTTTTCTGACACTTTAAATTGTAATTTGGAATGGTAGAAATTTTGGATCTGTTTCAACCATAAAATTGCACTGCAAATGTGAATTTCATTGAACTATTTCATGTTCCCCAATCATGCAAGCACCAATCTTGCCAAAGCTGTCTCTAGTCCTCATTTAGACAGTCTTACATGGATACTCTGCACCCAGCTCCAAAAATCCATGTTAGAAACGTTAGAAATACTTAGATATTTATGACGATAGCCACTTTTAAAGATTGGAAGAGAGCTGAACTCTTCCAACAATAAGTGAGTTGAACTCTTCCAACAACGGTTTTATCCTCTAATTTAATATTAAAAGTGACTCATCATTCTTTTTCGAGATTGGTTAAGGATGTAAGTACTTAAATATCTTTGCGAAATATTATTTTGATAATCTATTTAAGTTAATTGGGAAGTTTATTAGCAAACAAGTTAATTGGAAAGTTTGAATGAGAAACATGAAGATCTTAACAAACATTATCTTTTTAACATTTTCCTTTTAACATTTCAACAGATAATGTTTAAATGCACAGATGTACAATTTAGTTAAATTTATATGTCATCCTCCTTTTTGCTCTTGCCAAGTCAAACCTTGTAAATGTATACAAATTTGATTCTGATATCCATGATGCAGCACTGCATTAAATAATTGTCGTAGTCGGATCAATTATTATCTCAATTTCAAGCATCTCACATTGTGCTCGAATTCAAGGTTATTTCTCATAGTTTCACAATTATCCACCTCTAAATCCTGAACTCTATAATCCAAAGCTAATGGGATTCACAATTATTGATCATCGAACTATTCAACATACACACAGCAGCATCAGTCTAAATAATAAAAATAGAAAAAGAATTCTTGAAGCAAGTGTATACCAATTCAACATCCAGTCATAATTCAGAAGCCCATTGCGAACAAGGATAGGATATATCAATCAGCTTCCAATAACTAAATCGGCATTGAAGTATCATATTTATTAAGCATATCTCATAGCATGTCTCATTAATTCTTACTTTGCATGATTGAACATCTGAAACCAGGTGCCAACGCACAGGTAAAGTTCTGCCCACACTCAACATACATTCAAAAAAGGCATCTGTCCTCTCATAACATAGCAGCATCTAAACCAGGTGCACCGAGACAGAAAATGTATTCATCAGAATTACAACAGCAAAAGTAAAATTGCTCATGCCATTCTTCTATAGAGAAGATAGACACAAGAAGGCCAAACTCAGTGACTTCCCATAACCAAACACCAATTTTCTATTCACTATTGCATTTCTTACTACTCTTTCTCCTCTTCACACCTCAGACTTCCATCATAGGCAGTGCACATCTTCTTCTAATCTTTATCTTGTAGCCCATGCAAATTATCTTACATAAATCTATTGAAAACTCTAACAATATGTTACACTGTCATGTTATTAGCATTCTCCATCTTCAAGTATTTTGTTTGGAACTTTCTTTTACACCATTTCAAACCAACCTAGCCACACAAGATCTAATCTCAACGAATATCTCCACTAAAGAAATCCCTTGTTTATCACTCTTTATTTTCTTCTTTTCTGTCCTTAATAACACTTTATCAGACTTGATCTGACAAAAATTAGATCCATTATAACCAAAGCATCTCTCTTTCACAAGGGGAATCTTTCTATTCCAATCAAACATTCCTTAAATTTCTTTTATGTCATCTGATTTCTACTCAATCCCCTCGCATTTCTTTCACCTTAAGGGACCTTTGACCCCTTGACCAAACAGCAGTGTTGTTTTCCCTTCATGGAACTTGAGGATCCAATCCTAAAAATTGCACAGGGACCTCATTGCTGATTAGCATCCTCAGCAACAAGAAGGAACAAGTCAACAGGCATGGCAGGAGCAAGAACTGAAGTGCCAGCTATGCCAGTTCAAGCCACCATGCACTTATCATGCCATGACTGGACCAGCATGGTACACAATTATGCACCACATACACTCTAGTGCAAGGCCAGCACAACACTGATATGCAGTGATAAAAACCTTAAGCAAGAAATATAAGAACCTTCAGGATGGAAAGCATAAATCCTATAATCAGCAATATCGTGGTATCCTTACTGCCCTAGTTTGAGCAACCCAAACAAGGTTCCTAACAAATGACATCATGGTGGAACTATGAGCTGTTCTCTATGTGGGAGGAACATGAAAATGATGCTAATCAAATTTGTAGACCAAACAAGCACAAAGGCAAAACAAATTTATTGCTGAAATGATAATACAGAAAATCAAACCTGGCAACTCTTAGCCACCTGTTTGAAAGAAAATCTGTTTCTTTTCAACTCATTTGAGGAAGAATTGCTTATAATGGCACAGCCATTTGCATGAAAGAAACACCATTAAAAATATCCATGTGATCACAAGGGTTTTATGATCAGCATCAGAAGCAAGATTTGCCACCTATTGAACTAATCAATGCTCTTTATCAATAGATACCTATTGTCCTCTCTTAGCACCTCATTTTTTTTTATTCTAAATTACTACCATTTCTTACCTTTTCTTAACTGCCAGCAAAAACAGTCGAAACTAGTCAGTGTTCTTTCAATTTCTGAAGGGTCCAATATCAAAGATCAACATCACCATGGATACCAAAAACAGACAGCTCTAACGATGACTTCATATAAATCCTCCACTTAGTGCCATTTCATCATTTTCATATTTTAGATCCTACAAGGGTGCTGTTGCCCCTATAATTCGAGCTTTATATGTCCCATGCTTCTAATTATGGATTAGTTTCTTAACAAACAGCTCTTACATGTCCCCTGCTTCTAGTTGACGAATCAAGAACCATTTTCCTTCCATGAAGGAAGAACAACATCAGGTATATGAGGCAATGCAACGTATAATTCCATATCCAACTCCAATAATTTAACATTATCTATTGATGAATCTATCATTATATTTAATTTACTACTTACCAAATATGCAAGTGTTTCAAACATTTGTAAATTTCGAGAACTTAAAGAATTCCTAAGGTAACTTACAATTATCCAAAATGGAGAAGGTGAACAGAACTATGTTTCGTTTGGTTGTCTGGTGTATTTGTGCATTCAAGATGAGTAGCGCTCCCCATTCTAAATTTTATCATCTTACCCTTTTGTTTGAATGTTTGATACTCCAGGAGATTTTTTAGGGTTGCTCTGCATTTCCTGGGCTTAAATTGTGGCTTATATGATAGATCTTCCTAAAAGCCAACCAGACCCATAGGTTTCATGGCAAGAATCCCCTGCATTGGTTTTCACTGACTAGAAATCCAGCACCTAATTACAGAATTTTAGTAACACAACGACAGTTAATGGCAAAAACTCTGCTACTCCTTCCATGGAGCATTCTCAACTTTCAGTTGAGCTCAATAGCCAGTCAAAGGAAAAATATAAGAGTATCAGGGCAGTAAATGAATTTTAATGTCTACCATAACCTATTTCTGCTCATTTCAAGATAATCACGCTACAAAAAAAGAAAATAAAATTATGAACCACAGAGCTATGAAGTCGGCCATTCAAGGGGTACAAAGATCCAGCAATTATAGGAGAAACAAGAAAAAAGAAGTATGATTATTAGTAAACAAAAATGCTGTATAATCTTACGAAAGACGAGTATATCAGATGTGTAGACTCAGTAGGACAGAAAGTACTTATCATAAGCAATTTAATGTATTAGAAAACCGTTCGATGAAGAAGGAACACAGCTGCTATCAGGTTGGCAGACCCAAACATGCAATAAATAGACTAAAGAAAAGGCTTTCGACAAAGATGTCACAATTTGTAAGAAGTTTTACAGGCATTAAGCATTGAGCAGGTTAGGTCCAATCACTCATTATTGACTTATGGAACAATTCATCTCATTGACAATATTGTCATCAGAAGTTGTTTGAATCATATGATCACTAGAGTGCATAATTCTTACCAAAGATTCAAGATCAAAACCTTAGGAATCACTTGGGAATAAAAACGGGATAGGACCAGTGGCCAAGTTTTCCTTTATCAAAGGAAAAATGCCAATGATTATCTTGAGCAAACAAGAGTTATGCAATGCTGATTGCAACAGCCGTAAACAAAAAAATTAAAATGTGAAAATGAAACTTACTAAAGATCCCAAATGGTAAAAATATGTTGCTGGTACTCGCAGCAATTGGTGATAGCTCATCCTGATCTTGCTTATAATGTTGAGAATTAAATTTGTCAAAACAATCGACCCATTGTGATGCAGAAAAGAATCATTATGCATGTTAAGGGCATCATAGGCTGACGAATCACATATTGGAAAAACGTCATTAAAGATATGTATTTTGCATCCACAATTTCACGTCGATTTCAAATTTGAGTTTTCTTGAACCGAATCTCAATCAAAGGCAAGCGACAAACAAAAATTTGTAATAAGATCAAATACAAAGACCAAAACAAAGGAGCACAAAAACATAGCAAGTATGATGGCTGAATATTCTGAATCCCTAATATTGTTATTTTATTTAATACAGAAAGCAAACTAGACATATAATTGATTTTTTTCATAACGGAAGTTACCTAGCAGTCACCAAAAACTCTGGTTATAGATTAGAGACAGAAAAGGAAAATTGGAAAATGTTGTAGATGACCTTTTTGTAAACTAAATTGAAAATACAGAGTTGCAGATGTATTTTTGATCCAGTAAATAAGCTAGTGAATTTTTCTTATACGGAACACTCAGATGATGGTTATCATTGACCCAAGACACTATCACACCTCGCACACAGCACTGGCTCCATTTTATCAATTTCCTCTCAAGAAAACAATGAAACATCAATAGAAGAATGCATCAATAATTAGTCTTTAACATATTTCAGATTTAAAATTTAGATGTCATCAGAAAATATGGAAGCTCAGCACCTTAACCAACACCTATCTACACTTCTAACTAAAAAAGAGGAACTCTTTAGTCATTGCAGGGTTCATAAAAAGAATCTCTTCTGTCCCATGCAATCACAGGACCATCATGCTACCCATTGTATACAGCCTCTCACAATTGCCCTTCCCAATCACGTAGCTTAATCAAATGGAGACCAATTATAGCGCATCTGTTCAAATTCACCGCCATAGTAATTTTACAAAATTAGAATCGGTTATTGAAGAAATGAGTAGGCAGAAAGCTCTAAAATTCAGCATACAAGAAAACAGATAGACAAGCAATCTGAAAGCCCATAGATGGTCATAAATTTAAAAAACAAGGAATCATACTGCAATTCCAAAGCAGCAGTCCTAGACAAATAGAAATCCATTTTCATAATTAAAAATAAATAAGTAGTAAATTATAGACATAAACCCCACTTTGAAGAATTCTAACCTACTTTAATACTACAGCTTTACCAGATATTTTATTCTTCTTAATAACATACATGAAGTACATAGCAGTAATCCCAAAATAAAATATGGCATCAAAAGCTACGTATTGCATTGCATAATTACCAAGATCTCCAATACTGAAACGAATTGCGCCAAAATAGAAAACCAATACATATACAATATCCACTAGAGTTAATTTGCAAGGATAACCCAATTAGCAGACAATGTCTGAAAACCCATCTGTCATCAAACAAAGCAGTAAACAAATAGTGTAACCATGCAAAAGGACACCAAGGTGAAAGGAATTAGCACGACCATCAGTGACCAAAAGAAAGAATTCCAAGTGTGACTGGTCAAACTTTAGAAAACAAAGAGAATGTAACATCTGTTATAGATCTAAAAGCAAAACCATTAACCAAAATAACAATTTTTAAGATGAGTTTCTCATAAGAGAATATCCACCTACCCATTTTCAAACCATCAACCACCAACACAACTAATGGTTTGGTAAACACCAACCTTACAGTTTAAAAGTTTGTAGTTTATTCTTGGAGGAAGATAATCATGAGACAGACCATAAAAGAAAACAAAAACAAACTTGAAGTCGAAAAACCCAAAATTTTCATGTTTAACCATGAGTAATGCGGCAATAGGAGTAACTTAATGTGAGAAAACCTAACCTAGTCCAAAAGAGCTGCACTATGATGAGTTGATGACCATTTTCTAGGCCACCAACATTCCACCAGTTACCTAAATTCAAAACCCAATACAGCAGCCGAGACAAGCATTGGTATTTGGAACACAGAAATGGGCTTCATATACCGAACTTTTGTAGAAGCAAATGACCTGGCACCTCCGTTTCTAGTCATTTTTATATGTCCCTGATTAAAACAAGAAACCACAACCAGCATCTCCTATCATCATCTCACAAGAACTCTCCAGCATCGCATCCTCATAACAACAGTATAAATATAAATCAACATGATAACCTATAGTTAATCTGAAGGCATTAGGTCTTGCTTAACCATAAGCAAGAACTCATTCAATTATTCAAGCATTCCATTCTGAAGTAACACTAAATTTACCTAAATCTTTTGTAGAAATCTCAATAACCCAAATCCCATGGCTACCAACAACTTATCCAAAGGGAACATAGTGGTATACTTTACCTCAAGTAGCACACCACCTTAACTTTAAAGAAACTATAAGCTCCAAAAGTGATTACACTACTTCAAGCAAGCTCTATGATAGCATAAGTGCAGAGCCAAGACAGGTATGAAGAAAAAAGTTCACATCCTAGTCAAATAGCCCCTTGAACAGCTTACTGTTCAGGCCCACACTAACAACAGTACAAGGTAGTGCTGACACTAACAATAGTACAAGCCCTACCCAAACTAAAATTAGCTTATCATGTCAAAAAGCTTAACAGCAACTTATCAAGGGATGAACTAGGAGACAGTAAGTCTATCAAAAAAAGAACTAGGAGACAGCGAGTTGTTAATATATCAATGTGTTGTGTGCGTGTCTTCTTGTTTAAACTTGACTCATTATGCATATCAATGGCATACACAAAGAAAAGGCCTAAAAATAATTGAATAAAATTCCTAAAATATTGTAGATGTCTAGCCATCACCTAGTAGATATTCCCCTGTATTCAGCAATAGTGGGAAATGACCATATGAAACACTTAAAACATATTGGCCACTTTAATATCACATTAAAAAAATATCATTCTGTTTATGCCACATGAAATTTTGCAAGGATTATCGGAAACAAAAGCTCCTGCTTTCATGCAAAATAGAATTTTGACACCTCATGGTAAAGGAAAGGCAAAGAAAGAAGAACAAAATAGAATTCAAAGCATAAAGGCCCATCTGAACATATAAGAGCCAAACATAATATCAAGATAAACTGGACCTAAACATACAAACAGATATGTGTGTGTGTGTTGCAACAATTAATATTTACTAAGTTTAAATCCTGTAAGATAAACCAATAGAAGGCATTAAAAAAATAACTATATTAAGCTTGACATGCTCTGACATGATCCAGGAATAACATATCGATTCAAAAAGATATAGAATTTACGAGAAATATACCCTTTGCACTTTGCACACAGTACATTTCTTGACAATGAAAGCTTTTTGGATGTCCCATTATACAAGTCTTCCAGGGACACCTTTAGAGTATGAACAACATCTTCACCTCGTCTCTGCCTGTGACCTCTTGAGCTGCTTCCTTCAGATCAAACACAGTATAAAATATAAAGGATTAGCACCATTGTCCACCAAAAAAGAGGGGGGAAAAAGTAAAGGAATCTGTGTTTGTAATCTCTCTCACCACCAAAAGCACCACCACCAAAAAATTGCTCAAATATATCAAAAGGATTGTGAGAAGCGCCACCTCCTCCTCCCATTCCCTCTTTAAGTGCATCTTCCCCATATTGGTCATATATTTCTCTCTTTTCAGGATCGCTTAGAACTTCATAGGCTTGAGCCAACTCCTTAAACTGATTAAATAGCAATAAAAGAAAACAAAGAAAACATAGGGATATCAACAGACAAACTATACCGGCACCTATAGCTAGGGTTCATGATGTGCAAGCTACCTAGAATATATTACCAATCCACCGTGAATTTAATGCTTCGGAATTATCAGATAATCAGCAATCTCCGAGAAAAAAAATACGGCATAAACTCGAAGAAATCGGCTCACCTTTTCCGGATCTCCACCCTTGTCCGGGTGGTTCTTTATGGCGGCTTTCCTATAAGCCTTCTTCAACTCATCTTGGCTCGCATTCTTCGAGACACCAAGAATTTCATAGTACTTGGTGTTGTTACTCCTCCTCTGAGCACGCCCGAACATGATTGCCGATCTCTCTCAACCTCTTACTCTCCAACTCTTTTCGTGCCTCTACAATCATATGTAGATAACAAAGAACGATCATAAAAGGAGCCAAACCAACCCAGGGTCCAAATTTTACTTCAAAATTTCGTGAAATCAAGCGATCTCTGAAAGCAAACATCGCAAAACCGGAAACCCTTACCCAGAAATCTTGCGCTGATTGAATTCGAAGCAGATTAAGAGAAAAGAAGGGAAAAAAGAAAACAAAACCCTAGATTCAAAACCTAACTCAGAAAAAGACGATCTTTCCCAGGAAAATACCCGAGTATCCGAGAAAAGGAAAAGGCAATTACAAAAGCATCGGGAATGATTACCTAAATAGACATCGGAGCCGAAACCCAAGCCCGATTGGGATAGGGAGTCGATCAGAGGGCAATGGACGTGGTGTAAGAATATCAAACTAGAGACGAGGCCTTGGAAGCGATCACGGGGAGAGGGGGAGAGTTCGGTGCGGGCGAGCCTTAAGTAGGCCCGCTGGAGCACCGCGCGGGTGTACAGCTGAGGGTGCGGTGAGATCTCGGCCGTCTGATGAGATGTATGGGACGGTGGATGTCCCCCGTGGGGTTTCCTTGGCTTGCCACCCGAAACCCGCAGGCCGTTGACCGCAAAAGCGCAACTCAAACGTCAGCCGACGGTCTGGTGACCCGCGGTGTTGATCAATTTGATGACGTGGTTGCTCATGAATGACGTGGACTTTTTTATTTGGGTCCAGAGCGGTAAAGCTGGGCAACGTTGCACCAGAGCGGTAGGTTCCACAGATGTGTCGGATATAAGCGGCACATCCGAAATGTGCTTTAGGCAGCGGGAGCTAAAATTTCACGCCATCTAAATATTTTAATTATAGTGGCCCTGTTGGATGTGTTTATATTAGAGTTATTTGATGGCCAATTTAAAAAAAATATATAATATTTAATAATTTAAGAGAAAGATTTATTGCTATCTCATAATATAGTTGGTTGGTCAAATAAAATATCATTTAATCAACATTATCACTCCAAAAATGGTAAGAATTGTATTAATCATCGATAACTCTAAATAAGAAGATGAAGTCTATCTTCTGCAGAAAATAAAAATCATCTGATAATTATTGAAGAGTCATCTTTGGATAAATATGAGAGACTCTTAAAATACCTAAAGCATATGCCAACTCTCCGCAGCACATAATTTGTCATCAAAACCAACAATAAGAATGCCACTAGCACACCTAAAAACAAAATATGTTCCATTAAAAACACCTCCTCCTTATACATTATTGTTGAAGTCAACTTTAAACAGATATGGAGGTAATGACTCTTAAAAAAAGAAGTATATTATCCGTGAAATCTCAAAATCTATATAAAAAGAGTTATAGATTTCTCCTACTATCAAAGATTCCTCAAAAGCAATTGCTTGGATGAACTTTTGGGGTTTGTATGGATGCTCTAAGAAGAATTATTCTAACACTTTGACTTGTATTTAGAAAATATGATCATTTTTTATCAACTAGATAAAAAAAGGAATATAAACACATTAATATTGCCTTGGATCTTCCATCTTCCCTGGAAGATCTAGTTCTAATAGCCTATAAAAGGTCATCAAGAGAGAGAGAGTGGATGATTACTAAATCTTGGATCGAAGCCAGCCTTCATATTAATTGCCATTTTGCATCATGGTATGATATAAATAATTGACTCCTCAACATTTGGACAAGTCAAGTGGATCGGGATGTGAAGACTACACTGGTGTAAGGTATCTCTACATTGAAGGCAATCCTATATAACTTTTCATATGAATAAAACAACCATAGGATAAACACCTAACCTCCACACCTAGACGATTCCATAATTAAGTGACAATTTGGATAAAAAAAGATTATAAAATCAATAACTTAATCGACTGCTCAAAAGATGGACCCCATTCCAATATGTCCGCAGAATCACCTATCACGATGGGAATAGAGACAACTCTATCAGTTAACTCTTTTGCAAAAAGTGATATGCTATAGGTTGATGATTCCATTTTTGTTCATCGATCATAAAAAAAATCTTTCATTGTTAAACCTTACGAAGAATCAATATTTTCACGAGTGGGCTACCACATGAGAGGGATGAATGATAACTACAGATCATGAACCATAATGGGGAATGTATCATTACCAACATACCATTGAAGGTTAGAGTAAACAATTAGAGCATAAGAATAAATTTTCCTCCATACTGAAGAGCCATTAGAAGGATAAACTGTTAGATGTATGTCCTATAAACTAATATGGCTGACATATTGTAATAAATCTAGGACATAATTTTGTACTTAATACATTAATTTGATCAATAAAAGGATAAATTTATTCTTCATTCAAGTATGATGTGTCTTTGAATCATCCATGAAATTAATTTCGATACATATTCTCAAAGTATTGAAAATTAGAATGTGTATTTGATTCTGAAATACTTTTGATCATAGGATTATCATAAGGACGGTAATCGATTTGGATAGACTGATGTACAGATCATTTCTTTTAGGATAGATAAGTCTCTAGTCTACAGTGTAGAGATACTGGACGATGAGTATGGATAGTTGTTAGAGAATAATTAGTACTGAGCATGACCATACGAGAGATCACTTGAATTTCTATTCAATTATCAGTGATTGTCTCGATGCTGTAGTTATGTGAATGATCTTTTGATCTGAGATTGTACTACTACTCACAGTGAGACTGTTGGAGTTTGACTGACACATAAATATAGATCTCAATGAGCTCTTATAGTGGATGTTGGCGACAGTTGATCCACTGTAGGAGTAGGATACACATCAAGATAGGATCTATCAATCTTGATAGAGAGGAGTAGTCCTATGAGATTTGAAAGGCTAAGTCCAAAAATTTATAACCATAGTAGTATAATTGATGAAAAAGAATTTTCATATGAATCACATTTGGACTCAAGCTAATCGAATCTATCATATGACTGATGTTGAGGTTTGACGATTTATCCATGACCTGCCATCAAGTCGAGATTCATGATAGAGAGACTGAATCATATGTTAACTATACCTAGATGTTCATTTCAATTCTACTGGATTACCATTACATATTGCTATGTATCACTGGTGGATTGTGAGAGCTTATTAAGATTATTTTGGATCGATAATCTTTGATGAGTTAGAATGAAATTGTTCTAACCCATTGAAAAGAGTTTCAATGATACTTTGATAATGATCATTGTATATCTTACTACTAGATAGAATTGAACCTATGAGATTACACGACAAAAAGATTAAGCATAGAATTAGCAATTGAGCTTATGAAGTGTCAATTGGATTTAGAAAAATCCGATTGGGTTCATGGTAACCTTGCTAGCACATGATTGGACCCAATTCTTCTTTTTGTTGAAATTTTTTATTTGATAAGATAATTCAAACTTAATTACCTGCTAATAACCTAAATGAATAAGATTCATTGGACTTCAATTATTGGATGTCTAAGATTATGGATCAATTGAATTAGGGTGCAAATCTCTAATTAATTTTTTTTGATAGTTATTATGGGGCGCCACCTTGATTTGATCCAGTTGGGCGTGTCCTATGATTAGAGAGCCTATTAATCTGATATGGGGCATCCCTTGGGTGTAAAAGAGGGTGTGTTTAATTGGATGCAAGGGCTCCAAGAGTTAGCGCCTAATAGGACTCCTAATGTAAGTTAAATAACTTAAGTTATTAAAAAATCCAATGCAAGTAGCACTTGTATTATGAGATTGAATATGATTCAATCCTCATGCCTATTTAAAGAGATCTCTCTTAAGATCCCTAGAGCATCCAAACCAGCAGCCCTCCACGCCTAAAAGCTTCCCCACGCCCTCTCTTCCTCTCCCTTCTCCTTCTCCCTTGGCATCCCACACACCCCATCATTGTTGGGCGTCCCAAGTTTCTCATGCCCAAGGCTGTTGGGCATCCCATCCTTACTGGTTTTCACCTGCTGGTAGCAATATAAATCAAGGAGAGAAAGATTAGAGAAGAAGAGAAGAAAAAGATCAAGAAAAGAGATCAAGTATTGATCATGATCCAGACTTCGTTCAGATTCAGCAGATTGAATTTTCTTAGAGAAAAAAATTCAATTTGAAGAGGGCTGTTCCAACTGATCTCAAGTGGATACCCATAGAGGTCAGATACTTATGTGGCTAGAAGAAAATATCTTCTCTTTTAGATTCAGATTTGAAAAAAAAGATTGTGAAACAAGTATGTGATTTGTTCACAATTTGAATTTCAGCATATGTCAATTTCAGCACATGAACTAGATCCTTTTGGTTTTATGTTTTTATGCATGCATGATTTAGATTAAAAGTATTTTAATCTGATAGTCCGCTGTGATGTTTAAAAAATAAAATTTTGAAATACACATGCATGTCTCAAATCTTAAATTTCAATAGTAGTATCAGAGCCACGGATTTCATATTGCTGAAATTATCTTACATGTTTTGAAAAAAAAATTTAAAAATTAATTTTTTCTTGATACATGAGATATATAGATGGATCTTAGAATCTAAAATTTAACTTTGAGTTTGATTTTAAAGCATATAATTGATATGTGAAAACATACATAGATCTGAATTTTGATCTGGAAAGAGTTCTAGTTCATGTTTATATGATACATAGATGCATACATGAAATCTGAAATTTTATATGATCTAAATTTTGATTCATATATATGATATATAATTGCATATTTAGATCATAAATTTACTTTTGATATGATCCATGATTAGTATATGAGATATATGATATCATATAGTAGATTTGAATTTTATTTAGATCTGAATTTTACATGCATATATGTGATATATGTTTGTATGTTAAATCTGTAAATTATTTTATGATTTAAAACTTACTTTTATATAAAGAATTTAGATCTAAAATTTAATTTTAGAATCTGAAATTTATATTTGTGCATGAGAATTTTGGTTATGGAAAAATCATAAATTAGGTCATGTAATAGGATTGCATCTAAGATTTTTGATTTGAATCATATGGATCTAATTTGATTAAGTAATTGATCGAATAGAGTAAAGTATTGATTAAGATCAGATCAATTAAGTTAAATAATTATACAATATTGTTGATCAAATTGATTGAGTCCCATATATAAAATCGATTAATCTAAGGATCTAATTTAGCTCGTTGGTTTGAGCCTGATCTGCTTGAGTTAACCTATTTGGATCAATTGACCTATTAGCATCTAAGATAAGTTAATGAGATATGATTATTTAATTAATTTTATTCGCTTATCTGATCAATTTATTGATGTCTAAGGAAAGCAATGGGGGAACCCCCACTGATCTCCACTTACCTGGCCAATTTGGAAGATTGGATCTTAAATTGGGTTGCTTAGCAGTTTGGTTTATCCCATATCAATTAGATCAGTCATATGATGACTGATTAGATGAGACCTAAACTTAAATCTTTTCATAAATATTAGTCTATGAGTCTTCCATCATTGTAGATGTGCGGGCGTGCTACTGATGTTGATTATTCTCGACTGGTCATAGTAGTTCAGTTGTATCAGGGACACGCAACCACTCTATTAGTAAAAAATTACTCCAGGATAAGGATGAGGTTAGGCCCAATAACTGTTAGGTGAGGGATCTAATGACGGCCTTGCATCTGCTTGTGAATGGTGGGTCGAACTTAACTAAGAAATGTGGATAATAACTATTTGTGAGCCCACATAACTTAGAGACCAAGTCGCTGCAATATGCTTAAAGAAGCATCTAGACAAAAAATTGCCTACACATCGGTGTGCATGTTACCAATGACCGTTAGGTGAGGTGCATATCATCGGTGGGACTACAGCACCCATTAGGAATTCTTTGTTGCGCTAGGTTTCCATTTTCTTCCCGAGGAGTGGAGGGATCCGATAAATTAGTAGGAGTCATTGTTTGCATCTTAAAGTCTCTAAAAGCAAATATAACAATTAGGTATAAAAATCTAATTTGAATCTCTACTTTCGTAGTTAAACAATATCAGCCTCGAACCCTCTAGTCTTCATCCTTGAAATCAATAGTTTGATTGGTACAAATTACAAAGACTGGCTCAAAAACCTCGAGATTGTCCTGACCTCTGAAAAACTAGGTCATATACTCGATCAAAAACCCATAGTGCTATCAAACCATCTTACTGCTGAGCAAAGGGTTGCTTTTGAGAAGTGGACGGATGAAGACAGTCGGGTTAAGTGTTATGTGCTGGTATCTATGTCAAGCGAGTTGCAAAGCCAGCATGAGTATATGCCTACTGCCAGGGCTATGATCACTCACCTGTAAGAGTTGTATGGTGAGTAGAGCCATACAGCGTGCTTCAAGATATCCAAAAGATTCTTCAATCTAAAGATGCACAAAGGACAGTCAGTCCATAAGTACTGTCTGACAGTGATCAAAGATATTGAGGAGCTTAAAAGCTCGGACTAGAAATACAAAAGCAATTGTAGATGGATCGGATCTTTTAATCCCTTACAAGTTCATATAGTCAATTTATTATAAATTTTTATATGAACAAGCTCGATTGCACTATATCCAAATTGGTCAACATGTTGGTCACTACAGAAGAAATCTTGCAAAGTTCAAGGGGTACTGTTCTCGCGATGGAGCGAACTTCTTTCAAGAGAAAGTCTATTGGGAAGAAGAAAGCAAAATCCGTTAAAAAATAGAAGAAGGAGAATAGGCCAAAGAAGAAAGTTTCTAGCAAGATCGAAGCAAAGAAAAAATATTTTCACTATCATGCTGAAGGCCATTAGAGGAGGAACTGTCCAAAATATCTAGAGAGCCTAAAGAGCAAAAAAAGTGATAAACCTTCTGAAGGTATGCTCATAATTAAATCTAATCTTACGATTTCTTCTACTTCTAGTTGGGTATTAGATTCTGACTCGAGTGCTCATATATGTACTTCAATACAGGGTTTGACAGAAAATTAGAGGTTGAGAGAATGTGATATGATCTTTCGGATCGATAATGGAGCAAAAATTACTACAGAGATCGTTGGCACTTGTTGGTGCAAAAATCTGCCTGCGCCGGAGAAGCTGGAGTCCGGGAAACCGCGGTCGCCATCGGGACCTGCAAAGGAAGTCTAAACCGGAGGTGGGGTTGCTCCGGCAAGACCCTCCGACGCTCAAGTCAGTTCTCTGCCTCAATAAGAATGGAGTGCTCGAACGGAGAATTTAGCAGAGTTTTGAGATGAGAAATGAGCTTAGAGAATAACGTATTTGGATCCCCCTTTTTATAGGCGGAGGAGGTAACGGATTGATGGCGACACCTGTAACCGTCTGGTAGTGGGCCGCCCGTGGTCAGGGAAATTTATTGCGAGAGGTAGTGGAGCGGAATCGTGGCCATCACCGCAGCTCGCCACGTGGAATCTGTTGCAGAGAGTGGAGCAGCGTCCGTTGTTGTGACTTGCCAGCGGATGGGAGAATCGCCCGGTATCCGTCGCAGGAGGTGGAGCAAGTTCGTGGCCGTTATTGTGGCCTGCCAGGGGGTAGTGGAGCTGTGCGAAATCTGCCACAGGAAGTGGAGCAGGGCGACGATGGTTACTGCGGCCTGTCAGGGAATGATGGAGCTGCGCGGAATCCGCCACAGGAAGTGGAGCAGGGTCATGGCCGTTTTGGTGGCCTGCCAGGGGGCGCGGATCTGTTGATTGAAGCTCGGCAGTGGTCGGAGCCCGACCTCTGTAGAGGTCCGGGAGAGGTCCTCCTGGCGGCTGGGGTCGTGGGTGGAGTCTGACTTCCGTGGGAGTCCGGGCGGAACCCTCTCGGAGCTGTAGTTGCGGGCGGAACCTGGCTCTCGTAGGAGTCCGGGCGGAGCTGTGCTGCAGTTGATGTCGGAGGCGGAGCCCGGCTCCCGTAGGAGTCCGGGCGGAGCCGTGCTGCAGTTGATGTGGAGGCGGAGCCCGGCTCCCGTAGGAGTCCGGGTGGAGTCCTCTGCAATCAAAGTTAAAGGTGAAGTCCGGCTCTCGTAGGAGTCCGGACGGAGCATACCAGCAGTTGATACTGAGAGCGGAGCCTGGCTCCCGTAGGAGTCCGGGCGGAGCTGTGCTGCAGTTGATGTCGGAGGCGGAGCCCGGCTCTCGTAGGAGTCCGGGCGGAGCCGTGCTGCAGTTGATGTCGGAGGCGGAGCCCGGCTCCCGTAGGAGTCCGAGCGGAGCCGTGCTGCAGTTGATGTCGGAGGCGGAGCCCGGCTCCCGTAGGAGTCCGGGCGGAGCCGTGCTGCAGTTGATGTCGGAGGCGGAGCCCGGCTCCCGTAGGAGTCCGGGGGGAGCCATGCTGCAGTTGATGTCGGAGGCGGAGCCCGGCTCCCGTAGGAGTCCGGGCGGAGCCGTGCTGAAGTCGGCGGCGGAGCCTGGCTCCCGTAAGAGTTCGGGCGGAGTCCTCTGCAATCAAAGTTAAAGGTGAAGTCCGGCTCTCGTAGGAGTCCGGACGGAGCTTACCAGCAGTTGATACTGAGAGCGGAGCCTGGCTCCCGTAGGAGTCCGGGCGGAGCTGTGCTGCAGCTGATGTCGGAGGCGGAGCCCGACTCCCGTAGGAGTCCGGGCGGAGCCATTCTGAAGTCGGCGGCGGAGCCCGGCTCCCGTAAGAGTCCGGGCGGAGTCCTCTGCAATCAAAGTTAAAGGTGAAGTCCGGCTCTCGTAGGAGTCCGGACGGAGCTTACCAGCAGTTGATACTGAGAGCGAAGCCTGGCTCCCGTAGGAGTCCGGGCGGAGCTGTGCTGCAGCTGATGTCGGAGGTGGAGCCCGGCTCCCGTAGGAGTCCGGGCGGAGCCGTTCTGAAGTCGGCGGCGGAGCTCGGCTCCCGTAAGAGTCCGGGCGGAGTCCTCTGCAATCAAAGTTAAAGGTGAAGTTCGGCTCTCGTAGGAGTCCGGATGGAGCTTACCAGCAGTTGATACTGAGAGCGGCGCCTGGCTCCCGTAGGAGTCCGGGCGGAGCTGTGCTGCAGCTGATGTCGGAGGCGGAGCCCGGCTCCCGTAGGAGTCCGGGCGGAGCCGTTCTGAAGTTGGCGGCGGAGCCCGGCTCCCGTAGGAGTCCGGGCGGAGCTGTGCTGTTGTCGATTCCGCGAGGGTTTCGGCTGTGGGTATTTTATACCCAACACCAGTCCCCCTACTTCCGAGTTTGAATTTCAAGCGAAGGAAATACACAGAGAGAGAGATGGGTACAGCCGGAACCGTCCCTTCGAATCCTGCGCTCTGCCACCTCCAGATATTTTGGCATTAAATGAGCGCGTGCCGGAGTCTTTTCGAATTGGAGCGGTACGAGGGGACGCTTCGAAAATCCCGTAGGTACACTGGCCTAGGTACGACGCAATTATGATCCTGCCAACCGTCAGCCGCTTTTAGCCGTCTGCCAGGGGGAGTGGGACACGTGTCGGATGCGGACTGGCCTGGGGGATTCGCGATCATTATGGCGCCGGATCCCAGGGTCTATTTAAACCCGTCCTCCCCCCTTCAGGCGTCCTACTCCATTCCTGAGTTTTCGCTGGTGTCTGTCTTCTCTTCGAGAGCCTTGCTCTAGTGAACGTCTTCTCGAGCCGTAGGCGCCTCCCGTTCCTCGTCCCCCAGGTCCCTCAGAGCAATATAGGTTAGTGCCAACCTTCCTCTCACCGCCTAGGGGCTTCTCCTCTCTTCATTACTTTTGTGCCTCCCTCTGAGTTAGCCTTCGGCGTCTCGTTCCCCTTTCGGTCTGTCTTTTTAGGGTCCTTCAGATCCTCCCTTCGAAACTACTCAAAATATCTTCCGACTCTTCTGCTCCCGGCAGTTCTGAGAGTTCTTCCGCTTCAAACCCCCAGGTCGCTGTCTCTGCGGACGAACCTGCGTCAGGGGCAGGGCCTCACCCGGTTTTTGCACCGGGCGCTATTCTCTGTTCGTCGACTTCGGATGAACTCCTTCTGATAAGAGTTCGGTATGGGGTTCCTCCGGAGTACGACCTGGAGCTACCTGGCCCCTCTGACCGGGCCAGCGCTCCTCCTCCCGGTCGCTTCTGTTTGTATTAGGAAGCGTTCCGTGCCGGACTTCGGCTTCCGCTTCCTGTCTTTGTTGCTGCCTTCTTCCGCTTCTTGGACATTTCTCTCGCCTCCGTGGCCCCGAATTCCTTTAGGTTTTTGATAGGGTTTCTCTCCCTCTGCCACATAGCCGAAGTCCAGCCGTCCCTCTCCTTGTTCAGGCATTTTTATACCTTCAAACGTCATCCTTCGGCGAAGGACTGGTGGTACTTCTCCCCCCAGTTTGGTAAGAAGGGGTTGCTGAAGGGCGCCCCTTCTTCGATTCACAATTGGAAGGAAAAATTTCTCTTCATCCATTGTCCGACCCTGGAACTGGGCCTGCCCCCTTGGGGGTCTCTGAGGGATTCCGTCCGTCGGGCTCCCAGCCTGGGGGAGGACGACCTTCAGGCCGCCCAGAAGCTCCTAACTTATCCTGCTCCTTCCCTTCCTAATCTTCTGAGGGAGCAGCTTCTTTTCAACATCGGCCTGAGCCCTCAGGATCCAGCAAGTATTCATCTTATCTTTTCCTTTCTAACCTTCCTCTTCTTCTTCTCTTTACTTTTTCCTTCCCGCTCTTTTCTTTCTCTTTCTTTCTCTCTTCTTTTTTCTTTTTTTTTTTTTTTTTTGACTCTGGACTGATCGGTGTCGCTTCTTCTTTTTTTTTTTTTTTTTTTTTTTTAGCAATGGACGCCGAAGCAACGCGGATGCTCGCCAGGGGAATGAGGGCTCAGAAGAGGAAGGGCGCGACGGCCTCCGGATCGACGAAGAGGGCCAAGGCGGAGGAGACGAGCTTGGCTGCGCCCGTCCAGGCGACCCCGGCCATCGACATCCCTTCAGATGCCGAGCCAGTGGCCCCCCGGGCTTCCTCGAGGAGCCCGCCGACTGGGGTCCCCACCCCAGGGGTTCGCCCCACGGAGGCGCCCGCCGCGGGGAGGAGGAGGAAATCGGTGGCTCGCAGGGCGAGTAGTCACCGAGCTGCTGCAGACGAGTCCGTCTGCTCCGAGGGGGGATCAGAGAACCCCTTCAACGACAAGGACCTGATCAGGCGGCTGCTCGATGGCTGCATCCTGTCCGACGTCGTGGAGAGGATCGACCGCGCCGATCCCGAGCAGCGAATTTGGACTCTTTGGGGTCCTTCCTCGAGGTAAGCGGATGTTTATTTGCACGGTCACTCGCCTTTGTTGTAATTCTCTATCCGTCCTTGCAGATTGGGCACCAGCTCTTCACCTATGTCGAGGCGACGAGCCGCATGAGAAGGGACCTCCTTCAGGCGGAGGAATGCTGCCAGGCCGAGGTGGCTCGCCTCCAAGCGAAGACGGCTGAAGTAGCCGCCCTCCAGGAGGCCCTGGAAAGAGAGAGGCAAGCTCGGGAAGAGGAGAGACAAGCCCGGGAAGAGGAGAGACGAATCTTGGAGGAGTCGGCGAGGAAGGCGGAGGCCGAGGTCGCCCATTTGGTCGAGCAAACTTCGGTTCTGGTCTCGGAGGCCAGGGCCCTTGCGGTGGAGGAGTTCAAGGCTTCCGCGGAGATGAGGGAACTGAACGTCCAGTTCGGCCAGGAGGCGTTCACTAAGGGGTTCGAGCTCTGCCAAGAGAAGGTGGCCAGCAGATATCCCGACCTCGATCTCGACTTTCTTGAGGAGTCTGAAGATGAGGCCGGCCCTTCGTCCGTCGCCACCGCAGTCGCACCCCTCGCGCCGAGTTCTCCACCTCCTGCCCCTGAGGTCTGAGACCTCTGATCTTGTGTCCTTATTTTGTCGCCATATTTCCTTTCTGTTTGTCTTCAAAATTATTCAATCAATAAAGTCGAATTTCTTGTTGTGGATGGCTTCTTCTTCCCCCTCCTCCCTCTTTCTGCTTTTCTTCTTGTAATGAGTCGATCTTTGACTCTTGCACCTTCCGATGGCAGTGCCCTGCTGAAGCACTCCCCTTGCCCCTGGGGGTCCCGCTGAAATCAACAATCCAGCGGCTGAAAAAAGAGGTCCTCCACCTGACGAAGAAGTTGAAGAAGTCGGAAGGCGAGCTCCGCAAGTCGAGGGAATGCCATTCCGAAGCCGCCGCTGAGGCCGCCCACTTTAGGAGTCTCCAAGTGAAGGCAATCATGGATTACAGCCGGAGGAAGGCGAACTTCACAAAGGAGCTCGAGGAATGCAAGAAGAGCACCAACGACCGAATTTGGGCTCAAGAAGCCAGGATCAGCGCCCTTAAGGTGGAACTATCAGCTGCGAAGAGGAAGATCGACCATCTGGAAGGAAGCTCATCCCGGCTCTTGGCCCGGGTCGATGATGAACAGAAGTGGTCGCAGAAGGTCTCCGACCTCCAGAAGCAGCTTCAAGATGCCGAGATGAGCCACGACGTGCAGCGGGCCAGCTGGCGCCGGCAAGTGAAAGAGTACAAAGGAAGATTCCGGAAGGCGGCTGACGAGGTCGTTCGTCTCCAGAGGCAGCTGGTTAATAGGGCGCAGCTTACCTCCGCCCAAGATACCGAAGAGCTCCAAGCCCTGAGAGGTACTGTCGAAGGGATTTCTGTCTCCCTTGGGGAGAAGACAGCGAGCTGCAACAAGTGAAAATCCAACTGGCGCTTGAGCGAAAGGCCATCGCGGACGCAGAGGTGGAGTCGAAGTTTTGCGGAAGTGGCGTCGAGAAGCGGAGGCTGAGAGCCAGCAACTTCGTCGGGCGCTTCAGGATGAGCTGCGAAAGAGGGGAGAACTAGAAGAAGCAATAGAAAACGTGAGGCAGTCCTGGTTGAGGGATGGGGTAGATAACCCTAGGTCGGAGGGAGCAGGGCCTCCTTAGAGCTCTTTTGTCTTTATGTCTTATCATGTAGTTACTTTCTTTTTGTCGTTTTGTCCTTCTTTCCTTGGCCGTCCTGGCTTTGTAGTATGTATATCGGAAATGAAAAAAAGAGCGTTTTGCGTTACCTTGTTCACGCGTAGCACTGATATTGTCGTCTGTTGAACCTTTCTTATCATTTGGCTTGCTTGACGTTGATGTCGTCGTGGGGGGGGGCTTTTTCCTTTCATCCGACCTTGTTACGCGGCCGAGTTTCGCCACCATTATTAACCCTCGCTGCAGAAGTGGCGGATGGAGCCCGACTTCCGTAGGAGTCCGGACGAAGTCTTCCTTGGCGTAGGAACCCGCTCCCGTAGGAGTCCGGGTGAAGTCTTCCTTGGCGTAGGAACCCGGCTCCCGTAGGAGTCCGGGCGAAGTCTTTCTTGGCGTAGGAACCCGACTCCCGTAGGAGTCCGGGCGAAGTCTTCCTTGACGGCGGAACCCGGCTCCCGTAGGAGTCCGGGTGAAGTCTTCCTTGGCGGCGGAACCCGGCTCCCGTAGGAGTCCGGGTGAAGTCTTCCTTGGCGGCGGAACCCGGCTCCCGTAGGAGTCCGGGCGAAGTCTTTCTTGGCGTAGGAACCCGGCTCCCGTAGGAGTCCGGGTGAAGTCTTCCTTGGCGTAGGAACCCGGCTCCCGTAGGAGTCCGGGCCTTCCATTTTGCTCGAGTCGGCGTGAGGTTCTCCTCTCGTTACCAGCCTGGCTTGTGGGGGCGCATTAGGGCGCTGTAAGGCCTCTCCCCCCTCCGGTCTAAAAGAACCGGGCCTTCAACTTTGCTCATGTCAGGACGAGGTTCTCCTCCTGTTCCTGACATGGCCGTGGGGGCACATTAGGGCGTTGCAAGGCCTCTCCCCCCATCCGATCTAAAAGAACCGGGCCTTTGACTTTGCTCAAGTTAGGACGAGGTTTTCCTCCTGTTCCTAACAGGGCTGTGGGGGCACATTAGGGCGTTGTAAGGCCTCTCCCTCCATCCGGTCTAAAAGAATCGGGCCTTTGACTTTGCTCAAGTTAGGGCGAGGTTTTCCTCCTGTCCCTAACAAGGCTGTGGGGGCACATTAGGGCGTTGTAAGGCCTCTCCCCCCATCCGGTCTAAAAGAACCGGGCCTTTGACTTTGCTCATGTCAGGACGAGGTTCTCCTCCTGTTCCTGACATGGCTGTGTTTTTGGAGGGATCATATCCATGCTAGGTGGGAGGGGCACGTTAGGCAGAAAGAAAAGTAGATTCAAGGCGAAATAGTAAGTGATACATTTACAGTTTTTTCGCTCCTCCTTGAGGCCCTCCGGTGATGGAGTCGATGGTCCCGATGGGAGGTCGGTCCCCGGGTTGCTCCTCCCTTTTCTGCGGTTCAGGTGGTGGGAGGGCTCTTAGCCGGTCTCCTCTACCCTCAGGCCGGCGGCGGATGAATCTGTCGAGTCGACCTCGCCGAATGAGCTCCTCGATCTCGTCCTGGAGTTGGATGCATTCTTCGGTGTCGTGGCCGTGGTCGCGGTGGTAGAGGTAGAACTTGTTGGGGTTGCGCTTCCCGGGATGTGTGCGCATCCTCTCCGACCTAGGGAGCTGCTCCCTGACCTCCATCAGTACCTGGGCCTTCGAGGCGTTGAGGGGGGCGTAGTTGCGAAATCTCCCTGGTGGGGAGCCCCGTCGAACCCTGCGGTCCGGGCTTCTCTGCCTGCGTGCCCGGGGTGGAGTATGGGCGCGCTTATGTCCAGGAGGGGATCGGGAATGCGACCGAACTTCCTTGAGCCTTTTCTCAACTACGGGCTTACTCGAATCTCCCGCTTGACGCTCCCTTGCTGTCTCTTCGTCCTTCATTTTGAAGGCCTCTTCCGCTCGGGCGTATCCTTCAGCCCGAGCCAGTAAATCGGCAAAATCTCTGGGGTACTTCTTCTCCAGGGGTACAAGAGATCATTCTTCTGAAGGCCACCTTTCAGGGCGGCCATGGCAACTGACTGGTCCAAGTTCCGGACCTCCAACGCCGCTATGTTGAAGCGGTTGACGTAGGCCCGTATGGACTCCCCTTCCCTCTGCTTGATGTTGATGAGGGACTCCGAACCCTTCCGGGGACGCCGACTGCTGACAAAATGGGCCACAAATTGGTGGCTCATTTGATCGAAGGAAAATATGGTACCCAGCTTCAGAGCCGAGTACCAGTTCCTCGCTGCTCCCATCAAAGTAGACGGGAAAGCCCGGCACAAGATGGCGTCAGGAGCGCCGTGAAGCAGCATCATCGTTCGGAAGGCCTCCAGATGATCAACCGGGTCCGACGTCCCGTCGTAGCTTTCGAACTGGGGAAGCTTGAAGTTCGGCGGGATCGGTTCCTGCATAATCATTTGGGAGAAGGGAGGGTCAGTACAAATATCCTCACCGTAAGCGGGGGGTGCGTGGCGGAGTTCTTCAATCCGTCGGTTCATCTCCTGGAGCTTCCGGTCCAGGAAATCCTCTCGACTTCGAGTCTCGAGGGTCCTTTGGCAGAACGGGGGCAGGGATCTTCCAAGGGTGGAGTCGTGATCCGATTGAGGGCTCTCTACCCTCGGATTTGTTTTCCCAGGAAGGACGGGGCGGCTGGCCCAGGTGGCCCGCCCTGCCGTCGGGTTCTGGCATTCCGGAGATGCCCTTTCTGGTTGCGCCGACGCCTGCGGTTGCTGCTGCTGCATTGCTTGTACGGCTTCGACGAGGCCTCTGACCTGCTGTGCCAGCAAGTCAAATTGTTCCGCGCCGACCGCCACCGCCGGAGGGGGAGGAGGAGGAGGCTGAGAAACTGGAGGGGAGGCCGGAGCCTGAGATCTGGCCGCGGAGGCCGTAGACCGCCGGGTGGACGCCTTGCGCGGAGGCATCGAGTGTCGATCTCGTGAAGGGAGGTTAGGAGCGGGTGACGGAGAGACGGTCAGGGACGGCTCCGTTGAACACTCCTTTAAGAACAAGGATGCTGCGAAGACACAGGGCCCTTCCTCTAGCGCCAATCCTGTTGGTGCAAAAATCTGCCTGCACCGGAGAAGCTGGAGTCGGGGAAGCCGCGGTCGCCACCGGGACCTGCAAAGGAAGTCTAAACCGGAGGTGGGATTGCTCCGACAAGACCCTCCGACGCTCAAGTCAGTTCTCTGCCTCAACAAGAATGGAGTGCTCGAACGGAGAATTTAGCAGAGTTTTGAGATGAGAAATGAGCTTAGAGAATAACGTATCTGGATCCCCCTTTTTATAGGTGGGGGAGGTAACGGATTGATGGCGACACCTGTAACCGTCTGGTAGTGGGCCGCCCGTGGTCAGAGAAATTTATTGCGAGAGGTAGTGGAGCGGAATCGTGGCCATCACCGCAGCTCGCCACGTGGAATCTGTTGCAGGGAGTGGAGCAGCGCCCGTTGTCGTGACTTGCCAGCGGATGGGAGAATCGCCCGGTATCCGTCGCAGGAGGTGGAGCAGGTTCATGGCCGTTATTGTGGCTGCCAGGGGGTAGTGGAGCTATGCGGAATCCGCCACAGGAAGTGGAGCAGGGCGACGATGGTTACTGCGGCCTGTCAGGGAATGATGAAGCTGTGCGGAATCTGCCACAGGAAGTGGAGCAGGGTCGTGGCCGTTTTGGTGGCCTGCCAGGGGGCGCGGATCTGTTGATTGAAGCTCGGCAGTGGTCGGAGCCCGGCCTCTGTAGAGGTCTGGGAGAGGTCCTCCTGGCGGCTGGGGTCGTGGGTGGAGTCTGACTTCCGTGGGAGTCCGGGCGGAACCCTGTCGGAGCTGTAGTTGCGGGCGGAGCCCGGCTCCCGTAGGAGTCCGGGCGGAGCCGTGCTGCAGTTGATGTCGGAGGCGGAGCCCTCGTAGGAGTCCGGGCGGAGCCATGCTGCAGTTGATGTCGGAGGCAGAGCCCGGCTCCCGTAGGAGTCCGGGCGGAGCCGTGCTGCAGTTGATGTCGGAGGCGGAGCCCGGCTCCCGTAGGAGTCCGGGCGGAGTCCTCTGCAATCAAAGTTAAAGGTGAAGTCGGCTCTCGTAGGAGTCCAGACGGAGCTTACCAGCAGTTGATACTGAGAGCGGAGCCTGGCTCCCGTAGGAGTCCGGGCGGAGCTGTGCTGCAGTTGATGTCGGAGGCGGAGCCCGGCTCCCGTAGGAGTCCGGGCGGAGCCGTGCTGCAGTTGATGTCGGAGGCGGAGCCCGGCTCCCGTAGGAGTCCGGGCGGAGCCGTGCTGCAGTTGATGTCGGAGGCGGAGCCCGACTCCCGTAGGAGTCCGGGCGGAGCCGTGCTGCAGTTGATGTCGGAGGCGGAGCCCGGCTCCCGTAGGAGTCCGGGCGGAGCCGTGCTGAAGTCGGCGGTGGAGCCCGGCTCCCGTAATAGTCCGGGCGGAGTCCTCTGCAATCAAAGTTAAAGGTGAAGTCCGGCTCTCGTAGGAGTCCGGACGGAGCTTACCAGCAGTTGATACTGAGAGCGGAGCCTGGCTCCCGTAGGAGTCCGGGCGGAGCTGTGCTGCAGCTGATGTCGGAGGCGGAGCCCGGCTCCCGTAGGAGTCCGGGCGGAGCCGTTCTGAAGTCGACGGCGGAGTCCGGCTCCCGTAAGAGTCCGGGCGGAGTCCTCTGCAATCAAAGTTAAAGGTGAAGTCCGGCTCTCGTAGGAGTCCGGACGGAGCTTACCAGCAGTTGATACTGAGAGCGGAGCCTGGCTCCCGTAGGAGTCCGAGCGGAGCTGTGCTGCAGCTGATGTCGGAGGCGGAGCCCGGCTCCCGTAGGAGTCCGGACGGAGCCGTTCTGAAGTCGGCGGCGGAGCCCGGCTCCCATAGGAGTCCGGGCGGAGCTGTGCTGTTGTCGATTCCGTCGAGGGTTTCGGCTGTGGGTATTTTATACCCAACAGTACTTATCCTCTTCGATTATCGTCTGGTATTAGATTAATTTAAAGGATTGTTATTATGTTTCTGTAGCTAGATGAAATTTGATTTTCATGTCTGTGCTAGCATAGGAAGATTTTGAAATTAGTTTCAATAAAGATTTTTATTCTAATTATTTATAAAATAAATTGATTGTACGAGATCTTTTAATTGACAATCTTTATCACTTGCATGTTGATGCGAATGTGAACCGAAACAAGCAAATAGTGAGTGCCGTAGGTCAAAAGAGATCTAGAGATGAAATTAATCAGAAGTACTTATAGCACCATAGACTAAACCATATTGGAAAGGACAGGATAAATAGACTAAAAAAAGATGGGATCCTTGGCTCTTTTAACCCAGAGTCATATCCGATCTGTGAATCTTGCCTTCGAAAAAAATAACCAAGTTATCTTTTGTAGGACATGGGGAGAGGGCCACTGAGTTACTTATTCTGGTACACACCGATGTGTGTGGGCCATTTGATGTATAGGTCAGGGATGGTTATACCTACTTCATTATCTTTATCGATGATTTGTCTAGGTGCGGATATGTATATCTGATGAAACACAAGTTTGAGGCCTTTAAAAGATTCAAAAATTCAGACATGAAGTAAAAAAATAAACAGGCAAACCTATTAAGGTTCTTCGATTTGATCGAGGAGGTGAATATCTTAGTCAGAAATTTTTAGGATATCTTAAGGACAACGGCATAGTTTCTTAATGGATGCCTCCTGAAATACTTCAGCTCAACTGGGTATCCGAAAGGAGGAACAGGACCCTATTGGATATGATCAGATCCATGATGAGCTTCACTGATCTATCCTTGTATCTTTGGAGACATGCCTTGTTAACTGTAATTTACTTGTTGAATAGGGTTGCATCAAAGTCCATTCCTACCACACCATATGAGATATGGTTTGGTAAGAAGCCGAGTCTATGTTATCTTAAGACTTGGAGATGTCCAGCCTATGTCAAGAGACAGATGACGGATAAATTAGAGAATAGATTTATTATAGATCGCTTTATAGGATATCCTACAGAATTCATGGGATACTACTACTTTTTATAAGACCACAATGTGATTGTGAGTCAAAATACCGTATTTCTAAAAAAATAATTTATCCAAAATGGTGGTAGTGGAAGGTTAGTTGAGCTCGAAGAGAAGGTCTCTGAAGAGTCAAGAGCTATAGATCCTCAGGAATCTATTATCCATGAGCTAGTAGTAGACGTTCCTCAACCACCTCGTAGATCTAGCAAGGTCTTCTGACTTTCTGAAAGGTACATGGATATGCTTACGGAGGAAGTAAAGAAAATATTTTTTGTGGGAGATAAAGGTCATAGTGATGATCCTAATACCTTTGATGAGGTGATGTCTGATATTGATTTCGAGAAATGGTTAGATGCTATAAAGTCAAAAATTGAATCGATGCACTCGAACCAAGTCTGAATCTTAGTGGATCCACCTGAGGGTATTGTACCTGTTGGGTATAAAATACCCACAGTCGAAACCCTCGGCGGAATCGACAACAGCACAGCTCCGCCCGGACTCCTACGGGAGCCGGACTCCGCCGCCGACTTCAGAACGGCTCCGCCCGGACTCCTACGGGAGCCGGGCTCCGCCTCCGACATCAGCTGCAGCACAGCTCCGCCCGGACTCCTACGGGAGCCAAGCGCCGCTCTCAGTATCAACTGCTGGTAAGTTCCGTCCGGACTCCTACGAGAGCCGGACTTCACCTTTAACTTTGATTGCAGAGGACTCCGCCCGGACTCTTACGGGAGTCGGGCTCCGCCGCCGACTTCAGAACGGCTCCGTCCGGACTCCTACGGAAGCCGGGCTCCGCCTCCGACATCAGCTGCAGCACAGCTCCGCCCGGACTCCTACGGGAGCCAGGCTCCGCTCTCAGTATCAACTGCTGGTAAGCTCCGTCCGGACTCCTACGAGAGCCGGACTTCACCTTTAACTTTTATTGCAGAGGACTCCGCCCGGACTCTTACGGGAGCCGGGCTCCGTCGCCGACTTCAGAACGGCTCCGCCCGGACTCCTACGGGAGCCGGGCTCCGCCTCCGACATCAGCTGCAGCACAGCTCCGCCCGGACTCCTACGGGAGCCAGGCTCCGCTCTCAGTATCAACTGCTGGTAAGCTCCGTCCGGACTCCTACGAGAGCCGGACTTCACCTTTAACTTTGATTGCAGAGGACTCCGCCCGGACTCTTACGGGAGCCGGGCTCCGCCGCCGACTTCAGAACGGCTCCGCCCGGACTCCTACGGGAGCCGGGCTCCGCCTCCGACGTCAACTGCAGCACGGCTCCGCCCGGACTCCTACGGGAGCCGGGCTCCACCTCCGACATCAACTGCAGCACAGCTCCGCCCGGACTCCTACGGGAGCCAGGCTCCGCTCTCAGTATCAACTGCTGGTAAGCTCCGTCCGGACTCCTATGAGAGCCGGACTTCACCTTTAACTTTGATTGCAGAGGACTCCGCCCGGACTCCTACGGGAGCCGGGCTCCGCCTCCGACATCAACTGCAGCACGGCTCCGTCCGGACTCCTACGGGAGCCGGGCTCCACCTCCGACATCAACTGCAGCACGGCTCCGCCCGGACTCCTACGGGAGCCGGGCTCCGCCTCCGACATCAACTGCAGCACGGCTCCGTCCGGACTCCTACGGGAGCCGGGCTCCACCTCCGACATCAACTGCAGCACAGCTCCGCCCGGACTCCTACGGGAGCCAGGCTCCGCTCTCAATATCAACTGCTGGTAAGCTCCGTCCGGACTCCTACGAGAGCCGGACTTCACCTTTAACTTTGATTGCAGAGGACTCCGCCCGGACTCCTACGGGAGCCGGGCTCCGCCTCGACATCAACTGCAGCACGGCTCCGCCCGGACTCCTACGGGAGCCGGGCTCCGCCTCCGACATCAACTGCAGCACAGCTCCGCCCGAACTCCTACGAGAGCCGGGTTCCGCCCGCAACTACAGCTCCGAGAGGATTCCGCCGGACTCCCACGGAAGTCAGACTCCACCCACGACCCCAGCCGTCAGGAGGACCTCTCCCGGACCTCTACAGAGGTCGGGCTCCGACCACTGCCGAGCTTCAATCAACAGATCCGCACCCCCTGGCAGGCCACCAAAACGGCCACGACCCTGCTCCACTTCCTGTGGCGGATTCCGCGCAGCTCCATCATTCCCTGACAGGCCGCAGTAACCATTGTCGCCCTGCTCCACTTCCTGTGGCGGATTCCGCACAGCTCCACTACCCCCTGGCAGGCCACAATAACGGCCACGAACCTGCTCCACCTCCTGCGACGGATACCGGGCGATTCTCCCATCCGCTGGCAAGTCACGACAATGGGCGCTGCTCCACTCCCTGCAACAGATTCCACGTGGCGAGCTGTGGTGATGGCCACGATTCCGCTCCACTACCTCTCGTAATAAATTTCCCTGACCACGGGCGGTCCACTACCAGACGGTTACAGGTGTCGCCATCAATCCGTTACCTCCCCCGCCTATAAAAAGGGAGATCCAGATACGTTATTCTCTAAGCTCATTTCTCATCTCAAAACTCTGCTAAATTCTCCGTTCGAGCACTCCATTCTTATTGAGGCAGAGAACTGACTTGAGCATCGGAGGGTCTTGTCGGAGCAACCCCACCTCCGGTTTAGACTTCCTTTGCAGGTCCCGACGGCGACCGTGGCTTCTCCGACTCCAGCTTCTCCGACGCAGGCAGATTTTTGCACCAACAGTACCTATGGGATGTAAATGGATCTACAAAAGGAAGATAGGTGTCGATGGTAAGGTAGAGACCTATAAAGCTAGACTTGTGGCTAAAAGTTCTAGTTAGCACGAGAGAATTAACTATCAGAAAACTTTCTCATCTGTAGCCATACTGAAATCCATTCGCACTTTACTTACTGTTGCAGCTTACTATGATTATGAAATCTGGCAGATGGATGTGAAAACTACCTTCCTGAATGGATATCTTGAGAAAGATATCTATATGGAGCAGCCTATGAATTTTACATCTGGTGATAGTGATCACAGAGTCTGCAAGCTATAAAGGTTCATATACGGATTAAAGCAAACTTCTCAGAGTTAGAATCATCATTTTGATTAGGTAATCAAATCATTTGATTTCATTAAAAATGAAGAGAAATCAGATGTATATAAAAGGTGGAAGCGCGATAACATTCCTCGTATTATATGTAAATGATATTCTCTTTATTGGAAATGATATTCCCATGCTGACCATGGTCAAAAGATGGTTGTCCAAAAAATTTTTCATGAAAGAGCTAGGGGAAGCATCTTATATTCTCAGAATAAAAGTCTATAGGGATAGACTTAAACGGATGCTAGGCCTATTACAAAAGCTATACATAGAGAAAATGCTGAAGAGATTCAGCATGAAAAATTCCAAAAGAGGTCTTTTACCTCTTAGGCATGGTATTGGTCTCTCCAAGATGATATATCCAACCATATCTAAGGAGGTGCAGTGCATGAGTAGGATTCCTAATGTCTCGATCATAGGAAGCCTCATATATGTCATGCTATATACTCGACCTGATATTGTCCTTGATGTGAGTGTCACGAGCAGGTATCAATCGAATCCAGATGAAAAGCACTGGATAGCTATGAAAAACATCCTTAAATACTTAAGAAGGATAAAAGATTTGTTCTTGATCTTTGGAAGAGATTCTAAGTTACGAGTCGAGGGGTACACTGACTCAGACTTCATGTCTGATTCTGATGATAGAAGATCTACATTAGGATACATATTCATTTGTAATGGTGGTGCAGTTAGTTGGAAGAGTTTCAAGCAATCCATCATAGCAGATTCGACTACGGAGGTTGAGTATGTCGCTACTTCGGATGCTGCAAAAGAAGGCTTCTGGTTCAAGAGCTTCATCGCTGAACTTGAGGTGATAACATCGAATGCCATACCACTCTACTGCGACAATAATGGAGCCATAGTACTTGCTAAGGAGCCGAGGTCTCATCAGAAATCGAAGTACATCGAGCGGCGATATCATATCATATGTGACTACCTCGAAAAAAATATGTCAAGCTGCGAAGAGTAGACTCCGTGGATAACGTGATAGATCCATTGACTAAACAGTTGAGCCAACCGAAAATAGAAGTCCACCTTGAGAAGATAGACTTAGATTTCTGACCAATTGACTTTAGTCCAAGTGGAAGATTATTAGATGTATGTCCTAGAAGTCAATATGACTGACACATTATAATAAATTTATGACATAATTTTATACTTAATATATTGATTTGATCAATAAAAGGATAAATTTATTCTTCATTCAAGTATGATGTGTCCTTGAATCGTCTATGAAATTAGTTTCGATACATATTCTCAAGATGTTAAAAATTAGAGACATGTATTTGATTCCTAAATGCTTCCGATCATAGGATTATCATGAGGACGGTGATCGATCTGGATAGATTAGTGCACAGATTGCTTCTTTCGAGATAGATGAGTCTCTAGTCTACAGTATAGAGATACTGGACGACGAGTGCGGATAGTTGTTAGAGAATAACTAGTACTGAGCATGACCATACGAGAGATCATTTGGATTTCTATTCAATCGTCAGTGATTGTCTCGATGCTGTAGTTATGAAAATGATCCTTTGATTTGAGATTGTACTAATGCTCGCAGTGAGGCTGCTGGAGTTTGACTGACACATAAATATGAGTCTCAATGAGCCCTTATAGTGGATGTTGGTGATAGTTGATCCACTGTAGGAGGAGGGTGCACATCAAGATGGGATCTATCAATCTTGATAGAGAGGAATAGTCCTATGAGATTTGAAAGGTTAAGTCAAAAAATCTATGATCATAGTAGTGTGATTGATAGAAAAGAGTTTCCATAGGAATCACATTTAGACTTGAGCTAATCGAATTTATCATATGACTGATGTTGAGATTTGACGATTTATTCATGACCTGCCATCAAGTCGGGACTCACGATAGAGGGACTGAATCACACGTTAACTACACCTAGAGGTTTATTTCAGTTCTACTAGGTTGCCATTACATATTGCTAGGTATCACTGATGGATTGTACGAGCTCACTAAGATTATTCTGAATCGACAATCTTTGATGAGTTAGAGTGAAATTATTCCGACCCATTGAAAAGAGTTTCGATGATACTTTGATAGCGATCATTGTATATCTCACTATCAGATAGAATTAAACTTATGGGGTCACACAACAAAGGGATTAGGTCTGGAAGTAGCAATTGAGCTTATAAAGTGTCAATTGGATTTAAAGAAATCCGATTGGATTCATGATAACCTTGCTAGCATATGATTGGACCCAATTCCTCTTTCTGTTGAAATTTTATATTTGATAAGATAATTCAAACTTAATTACTTGCTAATAACCTAAATGAATAAGATTCATTGGACTCTAATTATTGGATGTCTAAGATTATAGATCAATTGAATTATGGTGCAAGTCCCTAATTAATTTTTCTTGATAGTTATTATGGGGGCCATCTTGATTTAATCAAGTTGGACATGTCCTATGATTAGAGGGCCTATTAATCTGATATGGGGCGTCCCTTGGGTGCAATAGAGGGTGTGTTTAATTGGGTGCAAAGGCTCCAAGAGTTGGCGTCTAATAGGATTCCTAATATAAGTTAAATAACTTAAGTTATTAGGAAATCCAATGCAAGTAGGACTTGTATTATGAGATTGAATAAGATTCAATCCTCATGCCTATTTAAAGAGACTTCCCTTGAGGTCCCTACAGCATCCAAACCAGTAGCCCTCCATGCCTAAAAGCTTTCTCCACGCCCTCTCTTCCTCTTCCTTCTCCTTCTCCCTTGGCATCCCACACGCCCCACCATTGTTGGGCATCCCAAGTTCCTCATGCCCAAGGCTGTTGGGCATCCCATCTTTGCTGGTTTTCACTTGCTGGTAGCAGCATAAATCAAGAGAAGAAAGGTTTAGAAAAGAAAAGAAGAAGAAGATCAATAAAAAAGATCAAGTGTTGATCGCAATCCAGGCTTCATTCAAATTCAGTAGGCTGAATTTTTTTAGAGAAAAAAATTTAATTTGAAGAGGACTGTTCCAGACTGATCCTGAGTGGATACTTATAGAGACCGGATGCTTGTACAGCTAGAAAAAAATCTCTTCCCTTTCAGATCCAGATTTGAAGAAAATGATAGCGAAACAGGTATGTGATTTGATCACAATCTGAATTTCAGTATATATCAATTTTAGCATATGAACTAGATCCTTGTGATTTTATATTTTTATGCATGCATGATTTAGATTAAAAATATTTTAATCTTATATTTCACTGCGGTATTTAAAAAATAAAATTTTGAAACACATATGTATGTCCCAAACCTCAAATTCCAACATAAACCAGAGAAGAATTTTTCACTAACACATGTAATGTGAAGGTTAAAACATGCCATCAATTGCTACAGTCATAAATATAGTTAAATTCCAAGGATATAAAGTATTTACACTATTGGTATATAGGGGAAGGAGTGCAAATTCTTTGCCTCTCTATATAACTGGAGTTTTTAAAAAATATAAATATGTGTGAGAGCTATTGGATCTACTAAGGTTGTAATTTTTTTAGTAAGTATGTATTTTGTAGATGAAGGATATGTGAATGCACAAAATTCAAAGTGTAATATATTAGTAGTGGGTTTAAGTAAAAATGTTAGATTTTTTTAGTATTTTCGTTGTTATGTGTTTTTTTTTTCCCTCTAAATTAACAAAACAATGCAATAGAGATGTATGTTAACTAGCATATAACCCACATAATACATTGGATATAATTTTTTTTTCTTTTTATAGTTATTCTTGAAAAAATTAACAATATAAAAAAAAATAATAATTAGAAGACTCAAGTAGCTAAATTTTTATTGTATATCAAGCAATCAACTTTAATAATGACTTTTTAAATACCGATGTTCATACGGAGAATGCAATACTTTAGACAAGTTGATCCTTTATGAAAACTCTTATTATAAACATCAACCCCATAAAATAGATGATATACTATTTTTCTTCTTATTTAACTATTTTTGAAATATAGCAAATAATATAATAAATTATAATAAATAAAAGATTTTAATAATCATTTTTATTGCATATTAAGCAATAAATTTTTATAATAGCTGAGTAGAAGATCACGTTATTAATACTACTATTCATAAAGAAGACAGGAAACTATGCAAAAAAAAAATCTTCATATAGAAAGCGCCATCATCAATATCGGCATCAATAACATTGGCACTGTATGATATGCAGGATATGATTTTTTTTCTTTCTTCAATTTTTTGAAATAAAATATAATAATATAGTGAATAATAATAAATAAAAGGTTTAAATAGCCAATTTTTTGTTGTATATTAAATAATAAATTTTAACAGTGACCAGACATATTAATCCCGATATCAACATAGTGAATTAAGAACTTTACGCAATTGGATAGACCTCCATTGTATATATATGTGTGAGAGAATGCATAAGTATATGCATATATAAAAGAAGATACAATTTATATAAAAACTCATATTACTCCTTTGTTTATTCTCTCTTTTCTAAAATAATAACTTTGCACTTTTAAAAGTTTTGAAAACTTTACAGACAATTTCAAAAACTAAAAAGTTTCATCATACATATTGTTCCGTCTGTTTATTTTTCTTCCCAAATTTTTGAAAAAAAACCCAAACGGAAAAAAAAGAGAGGAAGCAATACCATATGAGCCCTTAGTATTTATTTCATAGAAGATCCGAACTCCTCTCAGTTTTTATTAGCTATACAATTTTGATCAGCAATGTTGTGTACTAAAAAAAAGTTGGCCATGAATAGAAAAAAAAAGATCTCATTTTGATCCCTTGCAATCTATCAACATTTGCTACATATCTAAATTATAGAAATTTCCTACACTTTGGATTATAAAGATTTTATTTCATGACTAGTATAATTCATAAGGGCCATTAGATTTCACTCCATTGTAACTTATGGCGTAAAGCTAGGAATATGTTTGTTTAGTCCAAACTTTGTATATGGACCTAGTACGCTCAAAGCTTTTATAAAATCATGCTTTACGATCTTTGATACAAGAAATAGATTCAATTTAGACTTGTTCCACCTTCTTCCAATCAAAACCTCAAAGGCATGATTTATTGATTTATCATGTGTTGCGGACTAGTGGTCTAACAATTTAAGTTATTGGGAAAGAATTAGCTTAAGCTAATAAATCTATATGGTGCCTCTTTTATCAGTTGATGTGGGACCATGATGCATGCTAATATGCTCAATTCCACCATCAATTTACGATTAATGTAATTTACAATGGTAGATTAAATTATGGCCACTCCAGTACCATGTGGGCATTTAATTCATGGAACAACCATGCAAAGCTGGGGAGTTGGGCTTTATCCCAGCATTGATGGCAGCCAATTGATTTTTTGAATCTTAGAATGAAGATTGCCGTAGCAAGTAATATTGGAAATATATTTAAGACCTTAGCTTGTTATACCCATGACCCCCCCAAAAAAAATACTCTACTATTTGAAAGAGCATGCTTGACACCCTTAGTTACATCCCAGACCAAATGAATTGGATGCCATTCAACTCCATAACATATGATGTCCATTTTTTTCCAAAAAATTTTAAGAAGAATTGCCGGTTCTTGATATCATAAGATATATTAGTCAAATTTAAATGAATTAATCAACTTCGAACAATACACCAATGCAAAATTATTTTTCAGAGCGCTCATATTATAACCTTATGACAAACATGAGTACCAAGTGCCTAGCTCACAAAAAATTATCTTGGACACAAAGGATTAGTGTAACTCAATCAATTATTACCAAATATAGCATGTTAGTTCAATTATGAGCTACCAAGTCAATAATTTTGTGCCTCGTAAACATTTTTGTGGACACTTTATTGATGGTTCTGATTGCATATTTTTTATAAAAAAATAATTTTTTTTTCTTTCATGATATCAATCATTGGATCATGTAGTGTCTGCTACAAAATCTACATAGACCGATATAGAAAAAATTAAAGTACTTTGAAATTTATATAATATAAGATCCAATGATATATATATATTAGTATCAATTACTTGCATCAATGAAGATTCCATTCTAATATTGATCTCCTTATAGATTCTGATGCATAGTTTATGCAACGTCACGAATGCCCTCTACTTTGGTAAATGAAAGCATATACTAGGGTAAGCAAAGGAAAATATGGATGCACGTGGCTAACATAATCCAACGCCCAACTAACCCCCAAACCAGCCACCCAGCCCTTGAAAAGGGCATGAGTCAGAGACCTTGCGGGCAATTCCACTATGGCGCTTCTTTAGCGGTGGCGCATCAACGTCACTGCTCTTCGTCCGATTAGAGGCCGCCGAGAAAATTGGGAAAAGAAGGCTCCTGTAGTCGCTACTCCACAAAGATAGCAGCCCTCGCACGTCTCCATTCCTCTCCTCCTCGCCTTCACCTTAAAGATGGCATCTTGGGATCATTGGGTCGAGGCGGCACTCTCGAGGCTGGCTTCCAAGAAGCTCCTCCGCTCTACCCGGCCAATCTCCGTTCCCTTGCCGCCATCGCCGCGCGACCCCCCGGAGGGGCTCGAGACGTTCGACGGGCCACGACATTGGGACCGGTCCTCGGTGGAGATAGAAATCGAGGAGACCACCTTGCGGGAATGGCTCAACGAGCTCCCAAGCCCCGGTAAGGCCTTTTCCGGCTTCGGCTATCGCGCACCCATTCTGACGCCATCCAAGCTCTTCCAATGCTTCCAAATTTTTGTTATTATTATTATTATTTTTAAACAACAGTCAGGACACCTGATCGCAATACTTCCAAGTTCCAAACTTATATTAAAATTTCGATTTTTTTAAACATATATTCAGGAGGTGAATTCATTGGTGAAGATGAGAAGGTCGGTGGGAAGCTGCTGCTTTTCTCGGGGAATGATTACTTGGGTTTGAGCTCTCACCCGGCCGTTCGAAGGGCTGCCGCAAAGGTTAGTGCACTTGATGATCTTTCACTGTCATGATTTGGAGTTGATTTCGTTAGGCGGCTTTGTTTTGGAATGTTTTCGGTTTTGATTTTAGTTTATTTTTAGGCTGCCCAAGAAGTCGGTATGGGTCCGAGAGGCTCTGCTCTGATCTGTGGTTATACCAACTATCACAGGCGACTTGAAGCTTCCTTGGCAGATTTGAAGAAAAAAGAGGTATTTGAGAAATAATGTCCGCCTTTCTAATTGCGAGATTCCTATGCAATACAACGCACAAAAAAAAAAAAAAAAAAAAAAAAAAAGAGAAAGAAGAAAAAAAAGAAATATTGTTATGCACCGCTTCTTGTTGGCCCCTTTGAGTTGGAAGAAAGGTTTTACAACTTGTTTAACTGTGTATATTTGTTTATAATTGAGAAGGAATGTTTGCTTAAAATTTACTACCGTTGTCATGATTATATCCGAAACAATAGTGCTTGAACCAGGGTTATCTTGTTTACATCAGAAAAAATTGTGCTTGAACCTGGGTGAGGGTGTTAGCTGCAAACTTGAACTTTTTATGTTTATATGTGCATGTGTGTGGACTTGGAGATGCTTATCAAATGTCACTTGATGTGAATCGGCACCTAAAGTTCACTTGGCTGAATACTCTGTTTTAGTACCTACCTAACTGTGAGGTTTAATAATCTTTATAGAGGTACAAAAATTGTTTCCTTCTACACAACTCGAGGGGAACAAATTTTACACCTTTTCTAGCACAGTTACTTTATGGATGTGAGATTGAAAAATGAAATTCTGTGAGGTTTAATAATCTATAGAGGTGAACAAATTGTTTCCTTCTTCACAATTTGATGGGAGTGAACTTTACAACTTTTCCTGCGAGGTTACTATATGGAAGTGAGATTGCAAAATGGAATTCTATATGCAAATGAGGCGAGGAAATTAAGTTTGAAAGATTACACTAAACGTTTGGCACTTTGGTGTCTGGGAAGGTGTGGCCATTCGAAAAATGTCAATGATTAAAGTTTTTTTTTTTTTTTTAATATTTCTTACACCCGTGCCACCTCTTCCAACTTTGGAACTGCATGGCTAGGTGACAACTTTGAATAACATGAGATGGTACACTAAATGCTATAGCAACATGCCATACCATGTAAAAGAGGAATATGAATTTAGAGAATAATAAATACATACTAGGATTAATAATTTATGTACTCAATGGACTTATTGTTCCATGGATTA
This sequence comes from Elaeis guineensis, assembly GCF_000442705.2. Lineage (NCBI taxonomy): Eukaryota > Viridiplantae > Streptophyta > Magnoliopsida > Arecales > Arecaceae > Elaeis > Elaeis guineensis. Next base: position 15,941,894 of record NC_025996.2, on the reverse strand, counting down.
TCTGGAAAGTAAGAAATTTAATTGCTAGCAGGTGACTTTCAAATTAGTTGACAATTTGGGATTTTTTCAAGCGCTTATTTGTACCATAACATATCTGCATTACATATCTTGCTGGCAAGTTAGCACATGATTCCAGGTGTTGTATCTCTGTCATGTTCCTGCATCATGTTTTGCTTCACATTGGCCTGTAATGCATAACATCTTTAAGATGTAAATCAAGCTGTCAAGTTAGCAGCATGGTTCAGAATTGTGTACCTTGGGACCTTTCATGCCAGTCCATATGCATGGTTATGGACTAATGTAGATTGAAATCATAATACACAAGGACAAAGTCATACAAATTGATGCATAAGGGTTGTGTCTGTGCCATGCCTTCCTTTCTTAAAACTATGCCCTAATTTCCTGAACAATCATGTTTCTATTCAACAAAGTCTTGGAACTCTTCCCCATTGGATTGTTTTTGGTTTCTTTTCTTTCAAGGAATTGAGTTCTGATGTATAAATTTGAAATTCTATTGACTCAGAAACATTATTCAGCGTTGAATCACTTATAAATCAGGATAACCCATACTACATAAGCTTCCTATAGTCTATATTGTCATGTTAGCTTGTGACAGGATCAGCAATAAGTATACAAGTCATACAATTTCTTGCTGATACACAGACACTGTCTTGCAGTTATATCATGTACTTTTATTTATATGAGTAAATAGCTGTACAATGCTAGTTTACCCAATAAATTACTTGGGACTGTTTATTTGAGACTATGCAATGCACATCTTAAACAACAATGGGTACATGTATCTGCTATGTTTTATGGTGCAAGTTTCTATAGGTTCACTAGATGCTACCATTAAATGTCCAGAGACTAGTACAAAGCTGTCAATCCTGATGTGCCATTTTCGGATCTATGTCATCATAACTCACTTATATATTATGTTGATTCTTCTGCTTTTTTTTACATGGATTGTGTATTGTTATCTATCTACAGGTCCTTGACATTAAGCACTATAGCGATGCCTTACTTCATAAGGCTAGTGCCTTTGTAACTCTATATAGCGGACTTTAAGATGAAAGTTAACCCATTTGCAAAATAGGTTGTTTACCATAATATTTATCCTTTGTTAGTACTTCAAGTTCTTTGGTGCGTGGTAATATGAGAACTAAGACAGAACTGAGTAACACTTGCCTTAGAGCCATAGTCAGCTGAATCGATTATTGTTTTGAATGCTGATTAATTCTTAACATTTGTGAATGTTGAACCGAATGGATTTGCTTTATACCGGAGACAATGACCATATAAAGCCTGAGAAGATGTAAACAGAGGATGGTCGTCTTGATGAAGATTATGGCTCTAGAAAGTAACTAATGTACAAGCAGGTTCTGTTAAGGTGACTTTAGTGTTCTGGTTTTACTTACATTCTGGTCTTAAATTAGCTATCATCACCTTAAAAGGCTGAGGCACTGTAGAGTAACTCTGGTGCAAATGTGGCAACATACTGAGTTAGCTGCCATGTCTTTTGTGTCATGTCCTCTGCTTTTTGTTATCATACAACAAACGTTACTAAGAGGCCACTGCATGGTTTAAACCCTTTCAGGATTGCCTTCTTTGTCCTACCGGCTTTGCTGCCAACTTGGCTTTCCTCTCTGCTCTGGGAAGTGTTAGCTCGCTTCTGGCTGTTGGCAGGAAACCATCTAAGGATGAAAGAATTGCCATATTTTCAGATGCCTTGAACCATGCTTCAATAATTGATGGGATCCGTCTAGCTGAGCAGCGACAGGAAGCAGAAGTTTTTGTATACAGGCATTGTGACATGTCTCATCTCAATGCTCTGCTGTATGTCTTCTTTTTACAGTTGATCTAAAATGTGGCATCTATTTTTGGAATACCTTACATCTCACGATATTGTCTACTTTATTACTAAACAGATCATGTTGTAAAATGGAGAAGAAGATTGTCATCACAGATAGGTAAGTTATACCCAACGAACTCCAATATAGTAACTTCTAGAGATCAAGCTACATATGGTTGGAGTCTTGAGTGGCTTGAAAGCAATTCTCCAATATGCCTTTTGATGACAGCTGTGGCAATCAAATGATTTTGCTCCATTACCTCGCAGTGCCTGGCTACAGATCGCACTGTCAAGGGCATGTGATTGGGTTTCTGTTAGATAAAAAAATTTGCATTCTTATCATGCAGCCTGTTTAGTATGGATGGAGATTTTGCTCCAATAAGGAAACTTGTTGAACTTCGCAAGAAGCATGGATTTTTATTGGCCATTGATGATGTAAGTCTAACTTTCAAGGGTTCATTTTAATCTCTGCACTTTCCGTGCATATTGGTGTTGTGATTTGTATTGGAGTTCTTTTAGGCCCATGCAACACTTGTTTGTGGAGAGAATGGCGGAGGTGTACCAGAAGTGCATGAGTGTGAAAATGATGTTGATATATGCATTGGCACCTTGAGCAAAGCTGCAGGCTGCCAGGGGGGTTTCATTGCTTGCAGGTAATTACTATATTTTTGTTCTTCCGAGTGTTAGCAGTAGAAACAAAATACTGAAGACTGTGAATCATCAAGCTGTCAAATATAGTGGTCAAATGACCTTTGCATATAGTCAAACAAGTTGTACACTTCATGAGAATTTGCTAGCATTATGCATGTTGCAACCTCTTTGGTTTCCTAGCATGCTACATCATATAAGGCAGTATAGATAATTGAGGTTTTACTGTTTAGTAATAGACACATTAGTTACCTTTCTGCATCTTAAATATGGGTAGGAAATAGAAAATTACTACATATATGTTCATCTCTCTAGAGGTTGTGCCTTGGTGCAACGGTAATGTTACTTTATTGTGATCTAGGTGTCATGAGTTTGAAACATGAAAACAACCTCTCTACACGTGTGTTTTGGGTTGGGGGTTGGAGGTTTCGTTTGGGGGGGGGGGGGGGGTGGTTGGGGGTTTCATGTATTTCTGGATGCCTTTTATACATTCTTGTCTCTTTAATATCAACTTTCTTGTATTTCATTCTCATGATTTTCAGGTTTTTGATTGCTAATGATGTTTGGCTGGGCTTCTATTCATGAAAAAATAATACTATTTATGCTGAAGATGAAGAAGAGATAAAACAAAGTGCTAAAGTTGATAAAGAGACGGATACTATCAACTCTGCTGGAGTAGGAATTGAAAATGTATAAGCATAGCATGCATACTTTCTACTGACACCATTTTGTTGTCTGTGTTTAGAGTCTTTAGACATCATCTTGAAAAAAGATTGAAGGTATTGCTGCCTCTATGGGTGTAGTAAACATGTGAAGATAATGGAGGCATTTATGGCCTTCCATCAACAGCTTAACTTTCCTGAGCTTTAGTTCTTTTGCATTGATATTCTGTTAAAGAGGCAACAACATGATTTGCAGGCATTCCATGAAGTTTCCAGCTTAGATCCTCAAGCTTAATAATTTACAATGGGTAAAACTTTTCTATTGTTGGTTTTATTTCTGGATAAATATAGAACGTCAATAGAGAAATTAAAGTCAAGATTATGGCTCATTGGAAGTTATGGCATCTGATTCACTGTTCTATCCCAGGGCCGTGGTAGGGTTTGCATGAGATAGTTCTTGGAGGGGTCAAATACTACTAGAGTTGACTCTAAGATTTCCTTCATTTAATACTATTGACTTTATTTAGAAAATATGACCATGGAATTATAGCAGTATAAAAAATTTGAAACTATTGCTCCCTTTTTCTTAGCTATGGAATTTGTGAAGAGATGACAGTCCAGTCTGGTGTTATTTTCTTTTCTTCTGTTCATGATTATCTTGTCCCACTCTGTTCCCTAGAATTGTTTTTAGTTGCATTTTTACCGATTTATCAGTTGTTTCTAGAAATTTTTGTTTTTGTGTCTACTGTGACGAATCTCAGGCAAGTCATATATTCCCATAGAAAGCATATATCATTTGTTTTTATGGATCTCCCTTTTTGTAGATGGGGGAATGGCACAGAGATTTACTGTCAGAGAACATAGTTTTGATGCACCTATTTATTTTCTTGAATTACTGGATCAATGCATTTATCTGTAGCATGCACTGGTAGTTGAAAAGCAACAGATGGAAACATCTAACACAATCAAGGGAGTCCTGCATTCATATTTGAAAATTTTCCTGTACTCCTGCTGCTTTCTCTTGTCTTTGTTTTCAACTATGTCAACTTTATTTATTTATTTGAAAACACTTATCTGGAAAGTTGGATAGGGTCCAGCTAGATGTGATGCTATGTTGGCTGCCGTACTCTAATTAATTAGTTAAATTGTTTCTTTTGGTATTAAAAGTGTTTTTTACTTCTGTTATTAGTGATTTGTTGATGATTATTTAGGCATTTTGATTATTCAACTTATTTTTTGCTCTTGTTTTTCCATAGAAGGCTTTTTTCTTTCCTGGTTTACGTTTTGTTAATCTGGACCAGCTTGAATATTACCATACAGTGAACTCAGTTTTAAGCATGAATTGCTTTTATCCAATGGTTATGCCCTCAAATAAATTTGACATGTCATTCTTGTTTAGCAGCAACAAATGGAAAAAGCTAATACAATCAAGGGGCCGCTCATTCATATTTTCAACTTCTATTCCGGTGCCCATTGCTGCTGCAGCTCATGGTATTTACTGCTTAGAATATGCACAGCTTACATGCAAAGCCATTTGTGAAGGACCAAATTATGGATTGTTGTCTTTCTTGGTGTTTGCTTTGATGTCAAATTACCCATTATTTTTTCAAGTGCTGGGGCCAAAGTACTCAACCTTTCAACAATATAAATTTAAAATATATGAGAAACAAATGATCAGTGTATCATATAACTTCAACAAAAGGAAAGCTATGCGAAATATGCTCGTCAGCTTAGTACTTTATTGTAAACTGAAATCTATTACAATGTATAAACTAAGACATTACCATTTATAAGCTTCTGATTATTTGTTTTGTTAGGCATTTGCTTCTAAACTTCCTAGAGTATCATTATACACCCAAGAGTTGACCCGATAATATTCTACTTGCACATTTTTTTGCTCAATTTAACTATGATGTCAATGTTGGGAACACCAAAAATTAATGAACTTAAAAGGTTTAAGTGGTTGTAGAACAGCTCCAGAATTACTTGCATATAACTCATGAACAAGTTAAAAAACTTAAAAGATGGCCAGGCACAGAATATAGCTCATGCCATTCACCCTTACAATGGACTGCTATTAGTAAAGCTAGATCAATGGTAGTGCTATCGAAATCTCCAGGATACTAAAAGGCTTAGAATATAGTAAAGTGAGTCATCATCTCAACACTCTTAACAAAATAATCAGACTATGTTCACAAACCAATTTTGTGGACCTTTTTTTCGGTCACCATTATTTTTTTCTCTACAATTACCCAAACGGTGATTACTTTAATTGCTGGCTAGTTTGATGTTTTTATTTTTCTATTACAATGTTTTGTGTTCTTTTCTAGCTTCTGCAATCAGTTCATTAAAATATTTCTAAGATTACACAAGCATGCACTGTAAATACATTAAGTAAGATAATCTTGTATATTGAAGTGTCTTTTGTGGTTTCTTTTTAAAATTGTCTAGCCATTCTATTGGATCAACTTAGTAAGAACAATTATGATTTTTGGATGACGCTTAATTGGGTGATGTTTTAATTGATATGTCTTAGTTATGTTCTCTTAAATATAATGGATTTGACCTCTACATTTTCACATAAAATATGGATTTTTTTATTCCTGCAACCTTTTGCTGCTTTGTGGAGTGCAAGCTATTTCTTTTAGTCCAGATCTTTTGCAGCATACCAGCACCTAAACCCCTCATGATTGCCTTTGAAAGTGACATGTTGTCACGGGGTGAGTGTTTTCTTACCCAAACACCCGTGCGGCGTCCCAAGCATGCACACACCAAGGCCAGCCCTCTTGAGTCCTTTCCTCGGACATACCAATAAGCACGCTGCAGTCCAGCCACATAGCCAAGCGTGCATCTCTATGCCCCTGTCTGGCAACACTGTTGTACTGAATACAGATGACACCCTCAAGTGCCCATAAGCAATCTGACCCCTCGAATAAACTGCAATGCTCATGCGCACCTCCGTGCCATAACATAGACTCTTTCCAAGAGTGCTCCGCAGCTCAACACCTCTGTGTCAACTCTAAGGTTTTGCTCCTCAAGCCAAGCACTGCTCATCCCAGATGTCTTGATCCTCAATATACCCTCGTGCCAAGACATAACCACTGTGTCACTGATCCGCAACCCACCGTGCTGTCCTTCAGTACTACACATACCAAATCCACATAGCACGATCATGCAATGCCACCACTATGCATGAGGCCCGGGCAAACCCATCTTTAATGCAACTCAGCTAAACTACCAAGCTGACATGACCTGCAGCTCCCCCAAGCTACAGATGATCGTACACATCCGAGTCCTCTGGGGTTCGATTATCCAAGCTTCCCCCACAAACTCTTGTGCCACGATCTCGGTCTGGCATCCTTGATATGCCTTTCCATCTCTGATCATATCGCTTGACAATATTCATGGCCTACTCGTCCATCACTGTGCATTACCATGATCCTGGGGATACATGACCGCACCACCTAATATCTTAGGTCCACAGCCTACTAACACATTGAGCACTGCCACGATATCGGCATCCAAGTCTGCCCCATCAAGTAAATATCTTCGATCGGATGATAAATGCATCAAGCCGTCCTCTCCTTGGCATGACCTCTTGGCCATCCATGATCCTTGGCCCAGCTCCAAGGCACATATACCGATCGATATATCATAAGCCTTCCTTGTTCTCCACGACCGACCGGTTCCCGTGGATCTTCGTGAGACATCACCTTGCGATGCTCACAAGACTTGCTTATTTGGGTAGGCCACACCCTTGCTCGACTAGCCCTCTATCGCCTCTTCGCTCCACTACAGAGATCAAGAACGCATAGAGTAGTCTAGACAAACCCCTCAAGGATAAAACCTCGAGATATCCCCTTCTCGCACAATGTGGTCAGCTCGTCCAACCAACATTGCCCCGAATACCTCCACATAAGGTCATTCAGGTGTGGCACCACCATTGCCCACACAACAGTGCCACGACGGACTCGTCTCCTACGGGTCTGGAGGAGTCAGGTATGCGGCCAAAGCTCCGCGCCCCTCCTCAAACCAAGAGGAATCCTTGAGTATCCACATATATCATGGCGGACCACCACCATTCCAAATATCACGCATCTCGAGCCCCCCGATATCATGCCACGGCCATGCCGTTCCTTGGCGAATCATTGCTTCCTCACTACCCCAGCAAGGCATCCCCCTAAATCTCACCCTGGGGGTTCCAAATGATCGAGTAGCATTGCAAATTTTTGCCAAGCCAAATCCTTCGTAGCACCATGCCACGCCCATGCCGGCACCCCCTGCGACATGCCTGCGGATAAGTCCGTGACAATTCTTCCCCACTCAAGCTGTCGACGTCCTCGTCGACGTCCAAGCCACTACTTGTACATTAGTCACCACAGCCAAATTTTCACTGCAGTCACTATAAATATGGTTCCTCAAGTCAGAGACCCACGGTCTTGATGTCCTTGATCCTTTCTCCACCACTGAGAATCCATCATCCACACCACACTGACTCCTCCACAGAATCAAACTGCTACAAAATCCAACACCAACCTCTGCTTTTGTCCTCCTCCAATGGTCTTTTAACCTTCAATTACATGGCATTCCTCGGACTCCTCCAAGGTTTAACTCTCGATTGCCCCAATCTAAGAGCGGCCACTGTATTTTCTAAGCTTGCTGCAGTCCTCTGACCATCAAATTAATTGAAAACTTTGTGGCACTCCTCGAACTCTTCCGAGACTTTACTCTCGATTTTCTCAATCTAAGAGCTGCCATTGCCTCCATCAATGCAAAGATCCATTGTCAGAAACACAAAATGGCACTCCTTGGACTGTGTCCAAGGTTTAACTCCTACCCACCAGTCTCGAAGCGGCCCATCACATGAGTCCCCTCTGGCAACTCACCTCCAAACGCCTGGTCTTGCAACATACCTACCTTGCAGTCTTGTGGTAATTCCGACCTTTTCCATTCAACACCAAGACTTCGGACCCTACCACACTGCACCGATGCCAAGTACTCACAAGTCGCCTCCATAACTCTGCACTGTCCCATACCAACACAGATACGTGGCTGCTTCCAAGCGGGACCCTGATATCCGATCAAAGCCACTTTCCATTTTGCTCAAGTGCCTAGACAATCCAGTCTTCACTCCGAGCACCAGTTGTCTGTCTCTACAGAACCATTTGTCCATGCTGTTTCCTGCGATCCCCAACTCGACTGCTTCTGTGTCTTGACTCTGAGTCTGTAATGTCAATGCAAGGCTACCTCTCTGGCCTGCCTCACTCTTACGACTCCAGTGCATCGACATCCACTTGCCTCGACATTAGGGCCTTGTAATGCCTCACAGCATGACCACCACATGGCCAACCCAGCCAACATTAAACAACCTTCGTGCCTCATCTCCTACACCCTGACATCACATGCCTGTGTAGTGAGAAGACACCTTCAGCCAAATATCTGCCTCTAATACTTTGGCTTACCAATGCCTTCACCCTGAGAGCAGTTTCATTAAGCCAAATATCTGCCTCTAGTACCTCGGCTTACCAACGCCTTCACCCTGAGAGCAGTTCCATTAAGTTTGATTGCTATCTCATACCATTCAAGTGCTTCAGCTCCACAATCATCCACACAAGAGATGGCTCTTTCCAATGTTCCCATACCTTGTGCAACTGAGTCCCTTTGACTTTCCAAGTTCTTATCTCAGCTTACACTTTTAAAAATGAGTGCTATATCATTCCCTGCACTATAGATAACCCAAGTACCTCAGTCTATTTGCCCAGCTCTGCCTCTTTGGAGATTCTAGTCCCTCGAGATGCTCTGCCTTGCAACTTTGCATGCAGCCCAAGTGCTTTAGCATTCACGAGCACTCTTCACCCTGAATTCCTTTTCCTCAACCAAGAATTGGTAGACTTTCACATTCACAGGCCTCCATCCACTAGTGCCATTGATGAGCACCCTTTTTCATTCAGCACAGAGCACATTGTCCTGCAACATGCTCCCCCACTCTAAGTCGTTGACACCCACAACAAACTCAAACATCTAGTTCCTCTGAACTTAGACTTCAAATTCACATTGCTTTGGATACCCCCGTATCTGCAACCAAAACATGCAACTTAATACCCCACGTATCATAAGCTAACACCAAGCACAACGTCGACCATCGACTTAGCCAACTCGCTCTGATACCAACTGTCACGGGGTGAGTGTTTTCTTACCCAAACACCCATGCGGCGCCTCAGCATGCCACACACCAAGGCCAGCCCTCTTGAGTCCTTTCCTCGGACATACTAATAAGCACGCAGCAGTCCAGCCACATAGCCAAGCTTGCACCTCTATACGCCTGCCTGGCAACACTGTTGTACTGAATACAGATGACACCTTCAAGTGCCATAAGCAATCTGACCCCTTGAATCAACTGCAATGTTCATGCGCACCTCCGTGCCATAACATAGACTCTTTCCAAGAGTGCTCCGCAGCTCAACACCTCTGTGTCAACTCTAAGGCTTTGCCCCTCAAGCCAAGCACTGCTCATCCCAGATGTCTTGATCCTCAATATACCCTCGTGCCAAGACATAACCACTGTGTCACTGATCCGCAACCCACCGTGCTGCCCTTCAGTACTACACATATCAAATCCACATAGCACGATCATGCAATGCCACCACTATGCATGAGGCCCGGGCAAACCCATCTTTAATGCAACTCAGCTAAACTACCAAGCTGACATGACCTGCAGCTCCCCCAAGCTACAGATGATCGTACACATCCGAGTCTTCTGGGGTTCGACTATCCAAGCTTCCCCCACAAACTCGTGCCACGATCCCGGTCTGGCATCCTTGATATGCCTTTCCATCCTTGATCATATCGCTTGACAATATTCATGGCCTACTCGCCCATCACTGTGCATTACCATGATCCTAGGGATACATGACCGCACCACCCAATATCTTAGGTCCACAGCCTACTCACATATTGAGCACTGCCACGATATCGGCATCCAAGTCTGCCCCATCAAGTAAATATCTTCAATCGGATGATAAATGCATCAAGCCGTCCTCTCCTTAGCATGACCCTCTTGGCCATCCATGATCTTTGGCCCAGCTCCAAGGCACATATACCGATCGATATATCATAAGCCTTCCTTGTTCTCTACGACCGACCGGTTCCCGTGGATCCCCGTGAGACATCACCTTGCGATGCTCTCAAAACTTGCCTGTTTGGGTAGGCCACACCCTTGCCCGACTAGCCCTCTATCGCCTCTTCGCTCCACTACAGAGATCAAGAACGCATAGAGTAGTCTAGACAAATCCCTCAAGGATAAAACCTCGAGATATCCCCTTCCCGCACAATGTGGTCAGCTCGTCCAACCAACATTGCCCCGAATACCTCCACATAAGGTCATTCAGGCGTGGCACCACCATTGCCCACACAATAGTGCCACGGCGGACCCGTCTCCTACGGGTCTGGGGGAGTCGGGTATACGGCCAAAGCTCCGCGCCCCTCCTCAAATCAAGAGGAATCCTTGAGTATCGACATATATCATGGCGGACCACCATCATTCCAAATATCATGCGTCCCGAGCCCCCCGATATCATGCCACGGCCATGCCGCTCCTTGGCGAACCATTGCTCCCTCACTACCCCAGCAAGGCATCCCCCTAAATCTCACCCTGGGGTTCCAAATGATCGAGTAGCATTGCAAATTTTTGCCAAGTCATATCCTTCGCAGCACCGTGCCACGCCCATGCCGGCACCCCCTGCGACATGCCTGTGGATAAGCCCGTGACAATGTGTCATGATGACAAATTTAAAAAGTTGTAACTTAATTTTGATCCTTGTCCATTTTTATTTCCACGTACATATCTGTTTGGTAGTAATAAATTTTCTTATGTCTGGTACATGGATGTAGAAATTTCTTTAGCTTAGCTGTTGACTGTTTAAAAGCAAATCTTGGTTTTCAAAAAAATTCTTGAGCAATTTGGGCAACTTCAAGCTCTGTTCCAACTATTTAATTGGACTTTGTGAGTCCTTATTCATCAATCATTTCTTTAACTTTATTTTGAACTTTGCTAAATCCTTTCTCCCACTTCCCGATCATGCTGGCTTAGGTCTTCTCTCTGGCCAGGCCCTCTGACACACACACACACAGACACACGTCAATGTTGTGCAGTATTTTTATTGCACTCTGTTCACAATTGTTGTGTGGCTACAGTCCGTTGCATTCCAGAGCTGTACGCTCACCCAGAAAAAAAGCCTTCCGGTTTAAGTTTCAGAATCTTTACCTTGACACTGCAAAATTATTTGGTATCATAGCATCAGACTCCTAATGATCGCGAGTTTATCTGTAGCAAGTCAAAGAATGTAGCAATTGTGAAAAATCAAGGCAAACTTTTGACAGTTGTTTCTTTTCAGTTACCAGAGTTTCTTATAATAGATTGAGAATTATTTATTAACACATCAGGAACATCAGGTCCCAACTTAAAGAAGAAGACATTCTACAATTAATAATTGACCCTGATGATTGGTGAGGGAAAGTGTAGTGAAGTGGGGAAATAAGAAGAGAAACTGCAGGGATTTTCTCTATTCTCCAATACCTGTGTCCTTTTTTTCTGAAAGAAATGCTGGGCACTGTCTAATGGCTGATCTAGCTTTTTAATATGTTTGAGCCTCATATACTTGGTAGTTTAAGGATGAAAACACAAAATCATTTGTCCTAGCTGTGGATGAAAGGGGTGTCTGTACAAGGTCTGCTGCTTGTCTCAAGGAACTCTAACCTATAATGAGTAATACTTGGCAAATGGAATTTTTGGAGGTATATTTACAACTACATGAGCAATTCAATTCGTGAGATAGGCAAGCTGATGGCATTGTTGTAATTGTGATCTTCTCCTTCCTAGACTCCGTTTTGAACTGAAACTCTGCCCAATGAGCCAGGGACAAGCTGGTTTTAAATCAATGAATTTTCCCTCAAAAATCTGAGTTGATTATGTGAAGGCCAAATTATAATTATCTAGAAGGACCAATCTCAATACCTTTGTTATGAGACTAAGAGCCCATCATCATCCTGTGCCTCATAAGAGGTAATCCACATGATCCAATGGACCAGCAGCAATTAGAGAGCTTCCCTGGTGCTGCACTCTAAGAATTGGATCTGGATGAATTGCCTTCATACTGTAGGTGGCTAAATCTGGATTCTGGGCATTACTGTAGGATGCCTGATGGTTTTGGAGGATGTTGCTTTTTATCTGATAGTTTGATCAATCATCCACTTGAACTATTTAAAACGAGTCATGCCAAATTGATTGGATTATAAAATCCAATGGTAGATCTAGGAATATTTACTTCTGGGACATTGATCATTATACCTGAATTATGAGCCTGGATGCAGGTACTTGATGGTTCATGGAACTGTAGCACTCTCATTCCTTATCTGATTAATAATCCAGTTTTAGATTCTGTATTAAGGCTTATGGACCTTCCTTGCCTCCATTTTTTGGCATGATCCAATAGTGGAGTTCAATCCAGCATCCATTGATTTTTGGACTAGCTAGTCTGGAACCTCAAGAAACTTACAGATATCTGTTAACATAAAGTCTTCTCATACCATGTATAATCATCTGATTAACAACCTGTCTGATACACATAAAGTGCATTTCATGTTCTTCCCCTGGTCCAAGTATTATGATGATCCAATGACTGGTTATGAACCAGAACTACGGCAATTTATCTTATTGAAGATGGCAGCAACAAGCCCGTTTCTACTTGGCCTTAATTAGATTTAATTAGATCCTAATTTTTACTCTAGCAAGGTTCTGAATAAGAGCCTTCTCATTGATGGGTTCAGCTTTGAACCTCATGAAGAAGGTTTTGATTTTGAAACCGTAACCTATGTGATATGCAGGATATTTTTTTTCAAACATCTGTTTTATTTTGTATCGGGATCATGTTTATCTCATAATCTTTATTGATGATTTTTTTTTTTAATGTAAAAGGGTCTTTATTTTTCAAGCAACATAATTCAAGGTTGGTCATTGATTTAAGAGTGTAATTAATCAGGACTCGAATGTGAAACCTGAGAAACATGGTTCCCATATTTGCTGATTCTTTTATTACTTGAACGCTTGTTTCTCACGAACAGAGTCAGCTCTATCATTGATGATTCTCTCATTTTGTGGTAATCCAGAGGAGATTTCTTTTGTTGTTTTGAGGATGTCATGCCACGTGGCCAGCCCAAGTGATGGGTTTGAGGCACGACAGTAATTAAACTTTTTGTCATGGAACACCAAGGATTGGAGCATTGATAGGACTTCTGTGGAACACTAGCATTTCTAAGACTTGTGGTATTTATGGAGTTATATGTGAATGAGTGAATCAAGGGAGAAAACAGAAATCTTAGGGTAAACATCACATTTTATAATCAGAATACTTGGGAATTATAAATGTTGCGATCAAGGATACTGCTGACTCGGATGGGTAAGTCTCCGCTCCCACGAGTGTGAGGTATTGTCCGCTCTGTCTCTGGTCATCTTGGGCCCTTGGGTCTCTAGCTGTCTTGGGCCTTATAGTCTTGCTTTTGAAAAGGCGTCTCACGGGGGAGGAAAGATCCATTCTATATAAGTCATACTTCCCCTTGACTCACAAGCGATGTGGAACTAAAGATACACTCCTCCCGCAACAATAAATATCTCTGCCTTAGACCTACTTTCCCCTGCTGACACATTGATTAAACCTTCTAGCCTTAAGAAATTGGTGAGGTGTCTCTATCAGTTAGTTGGTGTTTGGATTGGTGGCATTTAAGGATTCCTTGTGCCCTTTTTTTGGGGCTATTCTGGTGATATCTAGATATCTCCTTTATCCTTCAAAGACGAGACCTTGATTTTAGATCTCTCATTTTGGGTTTAATCTGTACTGATTATTAAAATTCTTACTGGACGGACAGCTCAAAGCCTTTGTCTCTGGTATATTAGGTGAAAAGAAATTTGCAAGACCATTGGTATGTGATATATCTGGCAAAAAATTCTCATAATCCTTCTGTTCATGGACTGTAATGAAAAAGTTTTATAATGTTAATGTTGATGACAAAAGAGCATGGTTTGATCCTGGAGTTCTAGACATAGCTAACTAAATTTATGGTAGTCAGAAACAAAATTCAACTGTCCAACCTGCAAAGAATTTGCCATCCACAAGCTTAAATATTATGTCTGTATCTGCATCTGCTAGTTGTTTGGTGGTTGGTTGAAACCATAAATGGATGCAACAAGTGGTGATCTGATGTGCGAAAAGCAATTTCGCATATCTGTGCTCGGGGTGCGTGCTTGAAATCTGATGCTGTATGGATGTTGGAAGCCAAGCCCAGAAACTAGGATTTGATAATTCATTAGTGGCTTTTTAATTGGCTTTAACCATTAACAGTATGTTTCTTAAATTCTTTGTACTGATGTACGGATGTCACAATGAGTTCCTTTATCATATTTCATCAGGCAAAAGAAAAGGTGAGATGCATCTCAAGCTATCATGGAAAAATAATTTGGAGGATAAATAAATGATGGCAGATATAGGCATGCAAACAAGTTTTCCTGACTGCTTGTATGACATTATTGACAGACTTCCTAGTCATGCATTTTTTAATATGTCATTTTTATATTATCTGTGCATTTATTTTGCATGTTCAGATTAAAATTTTTTTACAGTGCTTTGAAAATAACAGTCTTAGCATGCATGCAGCTGCTGTCACTGTGGCGAGAAAGGAGAAGTGGCGTAGAATAGCAATATGGAGTCGAGTGCATGACTTCTATTCTTTAACCCAACTTAATATTACCAGTCCTATTATTTCACTGATCATCGGAACTGAAGAAGCAGCACTTAGTGCTAGCAGGTTTTCTTCCTTCTTTATTCTGCATTCTATGATCTCAATTCTCATGCTGTTCTTGAAGACCAGTGTTATCTTGTTGATTGTTTGAACAGGCATATGCTTAAATCTGGATTTCATGTGACAGCAATCCGACCACCTACAGTGCCTCCCAACTCATGCAGGTAATCCAGTCATTTTATCTGGGATTTTTCTGTGATTTTGAGGTATCTAGAACCATGATGTATTTTTTTCTTCTTCTTCAGGTTACGGATTACTCTGAGTGCTGCTCATACTTCGGAGGATATTAGAAGGCTTGTAGCTGCATTATCTGGCTGGATTCAATTCCCAGCTCTTGAGCAGAATTACCAAATAGCTTCAAAGATGTAATATTTTGAAGCAGCTGATTTGATTTTCCATATTTAAAGGAAAGTTTGTTCCAAAAGTAATCCTTATATACCGTGAACTTCACAAGCAATTCTTTTGTAGTTTCAATAGAAAAGAAACAGCGAGAGATAAGCTGCAGATTATTTAAAGCATTTTGCTCCGTGTTGATGGTGACAATGAAGGTTGAAAAAAGAATTGGCAAGGAATGATGTTTTAAATCTGGTCTTCTTTTGTATGATTAGCATGATAATTTAAACTGATCTTCTTTGGTACGATTATCTTTATCTAGTCTCCGTCGCTTGGGTTGTTGGTATTATGTTTCATATTTAGTTGCCTTTTCAAAACATATGGGAGATGTATTGAATCAGGAGGCAAAGCAAGACGAAGAGTTTTGGCTGTGGTGTAATTTTATTTATGGGGAAAATGTAGCAGCACAATTGGCTTGCAAATGGAAACAGAATTAATGGCTTTAGGAAATATATCAACTAAAACATGCCAACATATGCACAAGTATTCAGGATTCGAAAAACTTAGGAGAAATAAAAAAAAATGGTGTAATTTTGTCTAAAAGCCATGTTTTATAGAAACACGCACTCTCTCTAAAAAAGGAGAACATGTCAAGGCGTTACGTTGTAGGACTGAGGTGCTTGAATGTTTCAGCCTGCTCGAGTTATGTGTAGGGAAGTGGGAAGCTGCAGATCTGATCAGGAGACAGACATGGATGTTGTCTTAATTGATGCTTTACTGCTTTCTGTGGGATATCTCATATGGTTTTAGAGATGCATTTTAATTGTTACATAGAAATATCATCTATTTTCAATAGAGAAAAAAAAAAAAAAAGGCATCTCCATTGGGTACGCCGGAACAATGCCACAATCTGCACTCATGGAATATTATTACGTGGCTGGTGACTGTAGTTTAGGAGTGGTGGCGGTGGGGATGGAGCTAGGAAAAGTTGGCAAGGGTGCAAGTGGAGAACGTGAAGAACCCGCTGGCGAGGTCGATGGGGGCTGATCGCCATGCATGCGAGCGTGGCAAGCCTCAAGGGAACCATGGTTCAGGATTCGTTGGTGAGGAGTGCCCCATGGGCTGAGAGGTGGGCATCAGAACCTCAAGGCTGCTCTTCTTGCAGAGCTGGAGGGTCGAGCTTGCTTCGTTGCATCACAGGAGGAGTTGGTCCTTTTATTCTTGCATGCTGAGAGAGGAGCGGCGGGGACATCCGGCGGGTGAGGTACTCGGTGGGGAAGGAGGCGGGGTCGGAGCAGGCGATGAGAAAGGGCGAGTGTCGGACGGGGAACGGCTCGTATGTTACGAGAAAAGGATTTCCCTTCCTTCGCGTGAAGCCACCGTTGGATCATCCACTGGCGGTCTTGATGAATGATGGATTTCGTAGTGCTTTGCGATGGGTGGTCCGACGGTGGATTCGTAGTCTTGTTATTTTATTTATTTATTTTAGGATATGTGCTTACCTGTATCTTCGGCGCTGAAGAAGGATTCACTTTTCATGAATCCACAGTTAGATCATCTACCACACAGCTGTCGAAGCATTTCGAGCACCATCATCCATCCACCTGCATGGATCTTACTACAGATCTCAAAGCGCTCCGAACTTTGTCATTCATCCATCCACACAGATTAAAATGAGTAGTAGATGATCCTACGGTGAATTTGTATGAAGGATACAATCCGACTCGAACAATGTACCAGCAAGAAAGATGATACCTGTATGTGACTGAGGGGCAAAAGTATCGTTAATGCCAACAACATTTTAGAAACTGCTCGATCCCATGAAAATGGTGTCTTGAATTTTTTTTACATGATTTAACCTTCAAACTTTCCGGTCACTAACTTATGAGATTGAGAGGGAGAATTATTTGTAAGTCCCTTTGGTAGTTTGTATTCTGTTAATCATTTTCCTGTCCCTAACTTGGCTACAGACTTAGGAATATGATGAGCTGAATTACTTAAAAGTTCCTTAATAACACGATGTGATTATCTAAAATTTTCTAATCATGCTTTCATTTCGAGCATCTCAATGATCTTAGGAGTCAATCCTGATTTCCAAAAGATTTATGAACCATCCTAATAGCGGATAGATCATAATTCAAAATATATAGGCTGATGGGCATTGCTTGAAATTTTTGGTGCCAATATTTAACCAATACCATGTTGAAGCCGCAATGAATTCTTGAAGGGAGATATGTATAATTGCAGCCTCGAGACATGCAATGCATGGACTTCGGCAGGGATTCATCTTTATGGTAAGAGTACATTGGTAAAGAAATAACATAAATAATTTGAAGGAAATATTTTAAAATTCAAACCTTCTATTTTTCAATGTACAGATGCTGATTAATATATTAAACTTACTATAGGATCTTGCATTAGGATTATCCTTTTGGTTGGTTATTGCTTCCAAGTGATTATTCCTTTTTTAATGCCTTCTCTATCATCTTTTTCACTTTCTAAATGTAAATAGGGTAGCCTAAAGAGTTGTAAGGATTATCATATTTATTGTTGACCAATTTGATTGTTTTGGGTGGGTTAGGATGGGGTTTTAGAGTAAATTTAGTCACATATAGGACTTGATCGTGAAATGCAATTTCTGGAGGTCGTAATGTTCTCTTACGGTGTCCATTTCAACCTGCCAGGCTTCAGTCGATTCAGTGGGCAAGCGGTGAATCCAGAAAAACTTTGTTAAATATGACAAAATTTCCCACCTTTCCAAATAATCCATAATGCCTACCCCCGTTAATACTTGCTAGAAATCTTGGTTAAATCAGATAAATAAAATATAGCCACCTCCACCCATGTTTACCATTTAATGCCAATTCAAATATTTCCATAAATAATATGGATTAACCTTCTTTAAATAAATAATATGACATCATAGTGGGAACGAGCTCGTTATAATTCCTAATCAAGTTTTTGGACATGGTGATTGTGTTTGTGCAAACTATGTCTGCTATCACTGGATTCTAATAATTGATGAAGTTTTGGAAACGGTTAGACTTTAATGGATATCAAGGCAAGATGACAAAAATCATTGATGACAAGAGTTTTTCATGTTTCTTGTGATTAATTGATTAAACTCATATTCTATTAATGAATGCCTTATAATTTTTGATCACACCTGGAGAAATGTAAAAGAGCATGGATGGTTTGAATAAAATCACCACATTTGGTAGAAAATTTAATTTACGAAAGGACAAAACTATATAACTTAATTTCTTAGCAGGCAGGGGGTGAATTGGCAAACAACTAGGTATTTTTTGAAGAAAGGCAAAGCCATTCAATTTTATAGGAGAAAGAAAGAACAAAGAGAAGCAATATCACTATTAGACTACATTTCTAGTGTTCCATAACTTAGAGGAATAATGGAGGTGTTTTTGAGAGCAATAATGGATCATTTGTTGAACAACTTCAAACTTATCTGCAACACTCAGTTTTCTGAGATTTAAAGATCTCTCTTTTCTTTCTATCCCCAAAAAAAAAAAAAAGCTCCCTTTCTAGAAAGACCATGAGATACCTGCCATTAATACATGGAATGATGGCTTCATGTCCTTAGGAATATCAATTTGTTTCCTCCATTCCAATCTAAAGTTTCTAGGAGAGTTAAATGAGGGCACTTTGAATTTTTGTGCATATGATTTTGATAGACCCAACACCTGACAAATAAGTAATCGATGGATCCATTTATTTCTCCACACAGTGTATCCTCCTAAACCTTTTTTGGTCTTCTTTTTCAAATTTGCATTAGATTTAAATGATTTTTAAGGCATAACCAATTTTGATCCTCTAAGACATTGGCAGCTTACATAACGTATTGTAAATTGGACATCTAAGGCCACTTTTGCAGCATTAACGGCATTCCAAATGACTTGATCAACTCTGTCCTAATGCTGAAAAAGCCTGTCAACCAACTTTTCCATGCCATTATATGCCTTCCATGTTAGTGGTCTTGTTACCTTAATCTGTCAATACAAATGTCCTTTTTTTTTTTTTTTAACACTCCAAGAGTTCACTGTTACCCTTTTCTTGCTCTGACATTGGTGTAAATCTGGGAAAATATGACAAAGTGGTGAATTATCTAGCAAATTCTCTTCCCTAAAATTGATTTCCTTACCATTACCTAATTTAAGGGCATATTTGATTAGGAGAAATTGAACTCTAAATGAGAATCAAAATAAGTAATTCTCATTCAAGCCATTTGATTAGAAGGAGTCCCATTTCTATTTTGATTCTAGGAGAGAATATAAACGCCCCAATCCTTCAAAATCCAATATTTATATTTTTTTAATATTCAAATTTTATTTCGATTCTGGTTCCAATCATGGATCAAATATATCGAAGGATATGATCATTCTAATTTTTATTCTAATCTATTCGAATTTTGATTTCAATCTTAGATCAAACATGCCCTCAATTTACTGTTGTTCCAAAAAGGAGGTAGAACAGCAGGTGCATTCTTCCAAATATATGGCATTCTCTTACACGGCATTTGGTGAGCAATGAGCTTGACTTACGTGTGATAAGTAGTAATAATATTCCTCTTTCTTTTTTAATATATCTCCCAGCCCATTTAGCTGATAGAGGTTGATTCATAAGCTCTGATTTTATTTCTCAAGCCACTTCTTTGCTTTTACATGCTTGTTTCCAATTTACCAACTATCGGAGTTGATTCTTTACGTAATCATAAGAAGGCTCTTCTACATACATTTCCATGAAATATGAAGGAACAGCTGTGAGTATTGAATTGATTAGTGTTAAGCTGCTACGTTAAGAAAGAAATTTTGTTTGTTAAATTGTCGATCTCCTCTCTATTCTGGAAATCGATGAGAACCATTCATTTTTACTGACTCATAACATGAGTTTGAGGTTTCTCATGTTATCCTCGTCGCATTAAGATAGAATATATATTAATGTGTCATCAACATAGTGTAAAGTTTAATACTTACTTGAATCCCAGCAGCAGTTCCAAGGTATTCAATTACATTAGCATTACTTGCTTTATTATTTAAGATTTTGCCAAGATGAGCAAAAAAACTACTCATTAATTGATTAAACTGGACGTTTACACCTTTCAACTCACTCTCTCTTTAATTGTGTGCGACTCTCTATCTGTGTACACGAGGATAAAAGAAAGCACGGTCAGGACGTTGATAAAGGTGGGAACGGAACCAAAGTTTCCTACTCTCGCATATGTGGTTCCATGACATAAGAACTCCTATTAGTGCTTTTTGGAGGGCTTAATTAATTGCATGATGTCATTTATATCTGACTAACAAAATGATATACCTACCGTACCTGTGTATTCGAGTAGGTCAAATCGATTGAAATACCTTGTGTGCTTGATCAATTACTTGACTTCTCTAATAACAACATTCTAACATCATGTCAAAGGGGCAACTCAAGATTTATGCATGGAATATCTGAAAAAATATTCAAATGTCCATTAAAGGACATGACAACGTCCTCATACATTAGGTCAATTGGCAAGATTGTAGTAATTGATAAAATTTCTAATAAAAATATAATCATGCCCGTCAGGGACACGGTGGTTGTGATTAATTTGATAAAAGTTACATTTGTAAATGGCACATTACTTGAAAAGGACATGCCATAGTTCTTTGACTGTCTATACAAAGGAAGTTATATAATAAGTGGTTTGAAAAAGGAACCACTAAAATTAGTGCAACATTTTGTTCTTAAGAAAAAAAAATTGAGAATTTTATTACAAATGATGAGTCTCCAATTAATTTAGTGGGCAAGGAGTGAACCCACAAAATTCTGCTCAGTGAATAAATCTCTGCCAGTTTCGAATAAGTATTTCCATGATGAATATTTTATATTAGTTCTTTCTAGGAGGCATAGCTGTTGGGTTTTGCTGGTTGGGGGGGGTGTGGGGTGGGGTGTGGAGCTTGGACAAGAGGACGTCCAACCAATTTGGGGCAGGATTGAACCTAGATTACCATCATCCAACATCTGATGTCTTCATCGAACCAACTAATTAGAGACCTTAACTATGTAAACTAATAAGTAACGAATGAATTAAAATATATCTCTGCCTAATAAAAAAACAAAGAGAGAAAATCTGTCATGTCTCAGGAGGACTTAAATTAAAGTCAAGCGGTACCAAAGGCACGATACCCTGTGAGACTGTAATAATGATTGAGGACATTAGGGAGAACGATTGATTGCAAGACACGTCGGCAGTGTTCAAGTAGATCTGGTCAAAGTGGAAATCAAGATTACAAGAATTCATTAATATCTTTTGAAAGAGTAAATGTTCCATTAAGATTGGTTTACCAATGTTTATGTACAACATTACACGGTGTGTTCTACTTAATATATATGGCAGATCGATGAGTTTAATTATCCTTTTTTTATTTAAAGATGGCTGACAATTCATATTATAGACCATAGCTAGTCTGTTGGCTTTTTGTTAATTTAATTTGTATATCTTGAGGAATTCCTTGCTACTTAGGAGTTGTTTAAGATGAGCCTTTTTGGATCCGGCGAGATCCAACAAGACAAGCCATAGGGAGCAAAAGAAGGGAGAGCATGCAATTAGCCGTGGAGGATTGTCGGGTGAAAAGAGACTTCCGAAGGATTTTTTCATCCTCCAAGGATCGGACCCTTATCGGTCCTCCCACGCTCTCCGTTCCCCTGTCATGCAATCTCCCATCCTTTAGTCGTCCTTTGTCACTGATAGTCTTTTTTATCGTAGTGTGACAAGATCTTATAGATTCTTTTTAAAGTCCTTTATGATCTTATTTTTATGTTCTTCACTTGTATTAATTTATCTTCTGTTTTAATTTCTCCTTTTTTTTTTTTTCCTTTTCAATTCTTCTAAAATCCTTTCATTCTTTCTACAAAAGCAACTAGCCTCTCAACAATATTTGTCAAAGAGGGGGAAAAAAAAAAAACCATCATAAAATAATGATAATTGGTGAAATATACATGCATTCCAGCCACCATCAACAGCAGCAGCAAATTTAGCTTCAGCTTTACAGGGCCCTCAGTCCCCACGAAAAATACTCAGCAGCTAGTACCCCTATAGTCTACCAACTCATTTTCTTATCTCTGAGTTTATTGCGAATCAGAATAAAAGCTCACGTAGTATAAGTTTTCCTTTCACTTCTCAGTAAGCACAAGACGTGAGCGATGTACTGTAGCATTTTCTTTCCCTTCACTTCAGCCGCAAAAACAAGCACAAATCCAAATGCAAACATACGTGGACACAAATGGGGACGGGGGCGAGAGAGAGAGAGATTGCATCCAGACAACTTCGTCTTTTATTTCTAATCGATGTGGTCGCACAATTACAACAAAAACATAGAAAGAAGCTACAAAAAAGAAAGGTCGTCTCACACGCGTGGAGGGAATTACCCAGCTACATCTCTCTCTCTTTCTCGCTCTCTCTCTCTCACAGACAACCCAGCAATACGTGAGACCCCCAGTTCTGCGAGACTCTCTCCTCCACCGGTTTTCTTGTCCTTCAACAACCCTCACCAACGAAGCTGCCCTTCTTCATCCCACAGCCCCCAAAACCTACCTTCTGCGAGGAACATAAATCCTTGCCCACAGATGCTTCCCTTTTATAACAAACTTCGCAGTTCGCTGCCCATTC